>NW_008586041.1:0-4184 GCF_000691845.1 Merops nubicus | reverse complement strand
CTGAGAAAAAAACAGAATGAAAAACCTATCTGTATACTTTTGGCAGAATGAAGCACTGGAAAAACAGGGTTGTAATCTGCTAAATTTCATTTCCCTGCCTTTTTTTTTTTTTTTTAAATCATCTGTTTTGTCCTGTTCCACACTAATTCTGTTACACTGTCTTCCTTCGTTGTGGATGGTTTCCCAAAGACTTGAGTTTTTCTCACCTTGGTAGCAGTAGTTTCATTGTAGAGATTTTTAGTCTACTTTAAAGACGTGCCATCTGTTTGTAAGGAACTTCCTTTTCCCTTTCACCAGTGCTGTTTGAACAGCTTCAGTTCAAGAAGTGTCTTTCTTGGCAAGCTCCTCAGTCTCTGTAGAATGGAAGGCAGAAGCAAATGATCCAATCGTCTTGGAAGGAATTGCGAAAGCTTTCCTTGGGCCTTAGTGACAGTGCAGGCAAAAGGAGATGCTGATCCCCACTCAGAGAATTTTGGAGGAGGAATAGTATTAAGTTTCATGCTGACAAGAGTGTATATGTTGTATCATTTTTGAAATGATGACTTGCAACTCAAATTTGAGAAAATTCTGTGTTTTCTGTTGCTGCTTTGAATATTTGTAGGACAGGTGCTTTCTGTTAGTATTGCAGTATAGTACATCATCAGTATGCAAAACAGGCTTAGATGTGTTTTTTCACTGTCAGTTTTTTTTCAGTTGCTCATGTACCTGTTTAAAAGCTAGTGTTAAGAGTAGAGGGCTCTGTTTCTAACTGAAAAGCTAGAGGAACAGTTTAATGGAGATGGATGGCCTAGTCTGCTGTATGCAAAGCTATTAAACACGCCATTCCAGCAGCAAATCTGCAGTTATAAATGAGATGAGATGTCCTTGGCCAGTGGTGCATTCCTTCTTTCTGTTAGGCTGTTCTTTCTGTTGTGTTCCTGTACTTACTGCAGCAAGTGCAGCTATACCTGATAAAGACTGTGGGAAAGGTAGTTTGTAAAATACTGTTTGTGTATCTGGCACTTACGTGGGATCTTCTCGGCTTCTTGGAAGCATCAGTCTCAGAAAGGAAAAAGAAGACATGCTCTTTCAGATGGCAGTGGTCATTTGATGTTTGCATTATCACAGCTCTTCTAAAGCATCATTACAGAAATACTGCATTGTTAAAGGCATTACTGCCCTGAGTCAGTCTGGTCCCAGGATGAGAGCGATCTCTGAGCATTGTGTTGGAGCATTAGCATGATAGTGTTCTGCCAGAAATCCTGGTGTTCCACCACTGGCCTGCTTGTCCCTTACCTAAGGTGATGCCATTGGAAATATATTTACTGTGCCTTAGCAAATTTTTTTAATTTTTTTTTTTTTTTTAAATTTGCAAATTACTGTATTGACAGGTTGGGATTATCTTCTACCTGCCTCCTAGTTTTTGGTAACTGCCTCTGACCTCTTGGATCTCCTTTTGCCTAGGCTTAGTGTTGTTCAGATTTGAAAAGATCCTGAGAATTCCATCTTCTCTGGGCAGAATCCTGTGTTATGATCTTGTGTGCATGTACATGCTGTTTCCCTGTGCTGTCCAGTCACTTTCTTTGTGCTTCAGAAGTCGTTCAGATAGTGGGATAAAAGTGCACAAAGCAAACACTTCATTTTGGGATGCAAAGTTTGCCTTTTTGCTGTGATAGCATCTTTGTGACTGGAAAAAAAACACTGTGCTGAAACAGAATACTTGTCACTGTTGTTATATACATACTGCAGGAGCCTAGGAGGATAGAGAAGAACTCTTTTTCTTTACAGGTTTTTACTATATTAAATTGTTACAAGAAAACCATTGCTGCTGAAAAGCGGGAACACTCCCCGAGTCAGGTCATCGCTGTTGGAACCCGTTGGAATAAACACATGTCACGCTTGATAAAAGAGTTCATGAACGATCCCTATATTGTGATAACAGCTATTGAAGAAGCATCCATCTATGGAAACGTGCAGCAGGTAAAAATCTACTGTTGGTTTTCTAAAATACTGTGCTGTTCATACTGCTCCAGGTCAGTATATGAGGCTGCTGATTAAGTGTGTAGTGCTGCAGTCCTAATTCAGACTGTCCAGGTACACCTTCTGTGTATGAACTGAGGAGAGTCTTAGAAGACCTGTGCAAGTTGATCACTGAACAAGCTGAAGGTTTTTTATCTTGCTTCATAGGGCTGAGGTGAAGATACTCCCTTCAGTATTTCATTGTTAGTGCAAATTAACCTAAATTTTATGTGAAGCATTTGCAAATGGTATACTTTGTGACCAAAGTTGTATCAGAATGTTTTTGCAGTTGTTAATTGTGAGTGAACTAAGTACCAGGTGAGTTACCCTAAGACAGAGCTAGTAAAATACTTGTTTTACTGCTGTGTGCAATGTAATACAGAACTTAGTTTGACCCAAAATTTCCAGACAGTTGTTCATAGGGGTCTACTTATTTAATTTCCAGTTTACGTGGTATAGCCCTTAAGAATAATAGAAAGTGTTTTAAGTATCACATGAATTCTTCTCTGTCTCAAAGTGTAATAATTTGAGGATTGAGAAGGTTGGGGAAATGTTTAAAACTAGACATTTTGATCATGACGTGAACCTGAAAAACACTTTTTGTGTGAGGTCTGATTCATGGTTTGGCAGAACTGAAAATATTTGTTCTGATGCTTTAGTTCTCCAGTCTATTTCAGGTGGCACAGTGTGCTTTGGGACTGTAAAGCTTTTTTTAGTGGTACTTGAAGGTGCCAAACTTAAGGTTTGATAAATTGCCTAAAATTAAATGAATGCAAATTCTCGCTGTGGCATTTGAATTACGGTGAGGGGTTTTAATTATGCCTCATGAAGGTGTCCTCAGTGCATACTTGTATCTTCTGGAAGTTCAGTAGGTCGCCTGCTTACTGGAACTACCATTTACTGGATTCTCTTTGGTATTATGCAGTAATGCTTAGTGCTTATTAAAAGGAAGAATTGCACAGTTAATTACAGTTTACATGAATTATCAGCCCTCTGTTTTGTCTGTCCTTCTAGGTTGTGCGACCTTGTGTGACCAATGAGAAAACAGCTGTGCTGCTCAAAATACTGGATTTTAGCCACAGTAATCTTCAGAAGGTGCTGGTATTCACTGATTCAGTAAATGAAGCAGAAATGGTTTATAAGGTAAGAAAGTATTGGAATTCACATAAGTGCTTTTTGTCTGATTATTAAGGTATAACAAACTAAAATATCTTGGCTTCTGAGAATAAGGGAAGAGTGTGAACTTGGTAGCTAATTAGGGTTTATTAGAGCAGTTACTGCTGTATTTGAAGAACATATACCTTTTTAATTTGTCATCCAGGCACTGAAGAGCAACTCAATATTTTCCTTGAAAATACATAAAGAGAGCAATTCTAATTTCAAGTATATCTTAGAGCAGTGGACAAAAAAGTATAGTGCTGGCACTCCTGTTGTGTT
The DNA here is from genome assembly GCF_000691845.1 of Merops nubicus. Taxonomy (NCBI): domain Eukaryota; kingdom Metazoa; phylum Chordata; class Aves; order Coraciiformes; family Meropidae; genus Merops; species Merops nubicus. Next base: position 749 of record NW_008586041.1, on the reverse strand, counting down.
AGGTGAGTATTTTCTTTTTGTCTGTTTGTGATTGTCTCCATAGTGACTTAACCTCGTGTAAGTATTTAGTGTAAAGTATATCTCCTCACTTCCATAAGGTCAGTTCTCTATGAATTCTTCCTGGTTATCCTTTTATTTATCAGTAGTGCTGCAGCTAGCCTTTCTTCATTATATTGCTGAGAGAATTTTATTTTTGAAATTGTTTGCAGTAAGCAAAGACTTATCTAGTTTCAAACTTTTTTTTTTTTCATTTTGTTTGTTGACTAAATTACATCTGCTCTGTAGGTTTCTACAAAGGCATTAGCATTCCTGTATTATTTCAGGTGTTCTTGACTGTAGGCAATTCTGTTTGTTCCATGACACTGGTAAGAGAGATAAAATTAGGCTAGATTATTAGACTAACACGAAATGTTGTTTCTGCCATGTGCTTATAAAGTGTATTGACAGAAGAAACAATGCCTTATATATTGAGTATTGGGAAAAGGCCTTTTCCTTAAGTCTGAAGTCAATGCATAAGGAGAAGGAAAGAGATGTTGGTTATGCTTCATATGCATGAAGTATTACAGATATCTTAAGTGTGTGTAAAACGTGTGCTTAGTTTTAACAGATGACTGCATGCAGTCTTTGGGAATTACAGATGCAACTTGTGTGATACATTTCAGTTTTCCTTCTCCAAGAATCTTTGGTCAGCGTCTACACAGCATGTCTGACAACTTCTGCAATGTGAAAAAGGTTTGAGTAAATCTCTA
>NW_008586040.1:1624-1899 GCF_000691845.1 Merops nubicus | reverse complement strand
AGGGGTGACCCCCCAGCCCTTCACCAAGAGGGGGTGACTTTGCCTCTCAGCCCCCCAAGCTCCTGCCTGGGGAAGGCCCCTCCTGGCTCTGGGGCTGGGCCCCGCTCCCCTGGCACCGTTGCCCACGCGGGCTGGGAGGTGGGAGCGGCCACGTGGCCACCGGGGTGTGAGGTGTCCGAGCCCTGCCCGGGCTGGTCCCACCCCACCCCTGGGCAGCCTGGGCTCTGTCTGCCCCACACGCTGTGGGTCAGGTGATGCCTTTTTTGGGGTGCTCG
>NW_008586040.1:560-1227 GCF_000691845.1 Merops nubicus | reverse complement strand
GATGGTGGCTCCACCTACGCGCCGGGGCCCAAGGGCCGTGCCGCCCTCTCCAGGGACAACTCCCAGAGCACGGTCACGCTGCAGCTCAGCAGCCTCAGGCCCGAGGACTCGGCCACCTACTACTGCGCCAAACGTGCTTATGCAAGATGTGGTTATTGTGCTGATGGTCCCGACCCCATCCCAGTGTCCTTCCTTCCCTGCTCCGTGCCCCCAAATACCCCTAAACCTCCCCCCCAGCCCACCCCCTGCCTTCCCACACCCCTCAGCTGCTTCTCCCAAACCTCCCCAGAGCTCTCCCAAACCTCTCCCACTTGCCCCAACTCTCCACCGTTCCCCTCACCCTTCAGCCATCTTTGCCCCCCAGCTCCAGTCTTGCCCCTCCCAGGCTGGGGGTCGTTATGAGCTGTCCCAGTTTAAGGAACAGAGAGGACAAGGCCAATTTTACACAATTAATGAAGCAAACGGCGCTGGGGGCCGGGGAGTTCCCAACCCCACCCACGGCCAGCACAGAGTGGAACAGGATCTCATCCTGACACAATAAACCAAAACCTGTTCCACTGACACCTGTCCCTGTTCCTTACCCCTCTGCTCCCCTGCTCCCTATGCTAATTTATGCTAATTGGCTTATTACATCTTCGCCCTCCCGCAGATCTTCTCCAAAATCGCC
>NW_008586040.1:0-423 GCF_000691845.1 Merops nubicus | reverse complement strand
GGGCATATCCCGGGGGGGTCTCTCCGTTTTGCTGGGGGACTCAGCCCCCTTCTTACCCTCATTTCCCACCCACCAATTTCCCTCCTCCTTTCCCCATTGGCTGAGGCGCTGGGAGTGTCCAGACTGCCCGGTCCCCCTACTCCAGATCCCCCTCACCGTGTACCCCCCTTCCCACCAGACATTGTCTCACTCCCTTCCTTTTACGCCTCCCCTGGGAGGGTAAGTTCCCGTGGGTGAGTTCCTCAAACGCGGGCACTAGTTCCCAAAGTTCAGAGGTTTGGGCTGTGCCAACTTCCTGAGGTAAATCTCGGGGTTTGTTTCAATTCATCCCAAGTCCTCAGGGTGTTCTTGTTGGGTTCTTTTTGTATGCAAAGTGGCCAGACTGTCCCCTTGGAGCCCCGGGGATTGTCTCTCCCCACACAG
>NW_008586039.1:0-30493 GCF_000691845.1 Merops nubicus | reverse complement strand
GAGGGGTTCGCTGCTGGCAGGGCTGGGGGATCCCCCAAGCGGCAGCCAGCCCCCAGCCTCCCAAACGTTTATCCCCCGTCCCAGAGAAGCTCGCACGCTGTTCGTTTGCGGTGGGGTCCGTGCGTTCAGCCGGTTCTTTTCCCTCCCTGCAGAGCTAGCGAGAGCTCCCGCGCCAGCGCCCCCGTTTCGCAGGGTGGATGTCGTCCTGTCCTGCTCCTACGTAGCAGAAGATCTAAGAGTCTTCGAGAATGCCTTTGGCAGCTCGTCCTCCAAGCATCCTGCTACCCTCGTACTGAGGGGTGTCAGCGTCAGAGATGATGGGAACTTGGATGAAGTAGCTGAGTACAAAGCTCCACAGGAAGATCCTGACTCCTCTTCTCCCATTGTCTTTGAAGCCTCAGGTGAGTGGGAAGGCTGGGGTGGGAGAGCTGCCCCTGGGGTTTCAACCACTTACAGGCAGCGAGCTTCTAGAAGACTTGTCCTTAATTGAATTTAGACAATTAATGTTTGAATGGCAGCTAAAGTGTTGTGCATGATTTCCTGAGTTCAGCAACTGGGACTTCAAGAAAGGAACTTCATGGAAGATGTTGGCAAACCCTGCTGAGGCACAACACTCCTCCTAGAGCTATCCTAGATTGCCTGTCTCTTGGGAAATGCATTGTCCAAACCAGCTCAGGAATTACTCTACTCTGCAGAATTATTGCACTTGTGAGGAGTGGTCACCTCTTTAGTCACGTGGATGTTTTTTTGCTAGCAGGAAGTGAAGTGGCTGTAAAGCAGAGCTGTCCTGCACAGAACGTTGGCTCTGTGGGACTTGGCTCTCCTGATTTCACTCATGGGTGCCAACCTGCTGTCCAGCCTCTGTAGCCCTTGCTTCACTCCTAACTTTGGAAAGGCAGTCAAGGAAAAGTCTGAGCCTGCACTTCACTGTGGTCTGCACACAGTGCTTGTCTGTGAGCTTGTGCTTCAGCACAAGCTTATTTGAGGCTCTGAGACATTTTCACAGAGGAAGCTGAAGGTCCAAGCTCTCCCTCAAGTGTCGTGGATGGACTGGGCATGGGTGAGTTTGAGCACCCTACAGCCAAGCACTGCAGGCACAGAGTTAATTTCCAGTTATGTCTGTGCTTACTTGTATAGGTCATTAGGATGCTTATGCCTGAGCTTAAGCCCATGCTATGGTCAAAGGCACAGATACAGCATATCTCTACATCCAGCCACTCCTGCCTTTCTGCCAGCCTTTTTTCCCTTACCTGGGATGCTTCAGTGTCCCCTTGGTTTCTAGATTCAGTCCTAAAAAGAATAAACATTGCAGGTCTCTACTGGACATTTGACATACACAGCTTGCTTTCTTGAGCTCACTGAAGGTCATCGCTTCTGCTTATTCCCCTTTCCTGACAGCTTACTTTGCCCAGTGTGAACTCTGCAGCCTGGCAGGATGTAATACAACCAACAGACTGAGAGTTGTAAGAGAGTCATGACCAAACCTCTCATATTCTGTGCAGGCCTTCATCTGTTAAGCCTAGGCTGATGTTCTGGGCTCTGACTGACCCCCGCAGTGCATGATGCTTCTCCAAAATACGTGCCTCGTTATCTTGAGCTTTCTTTCCCCTTTTGGCTTCAGACAGTTAAACCTTTTTCTCTATCCCCACAGCCCAGCTGGTATCCATCCCACATGCAGAGTCCCTGCTGCACGCGGACTGTGATGGGGAAGAGGTGAACTGCGAGATCTCCCCTTACAGCTCCCAGGAGGCTGGCGAGGGGCCGTGCCACACCTCCTGGTTCATGGCCACCCTGCAGCTCTCTAGCGGGATCAGCATCGCCCTGGTGCTCAGAGGACCCCACTGTGGCAGCCAACAGGAGGAGAAGGAGCATGATGCAACACTGCACCCAAAGCTGAGGATTCCTATGAGCAAGGAGGGGACGCTGCTGACCACAGGTGACCAGGTGGTCCAGGGTGCCCCCACAGCACCTAGGGACACGAGGGGAACCTGCCTTCCCATGAGTCCCGTGCCCTACCTCGCACCAAGGCCTGAGGGCAGCCAGGAGTCGGTGCTGCGGGAAAAAAGGGTTGTGCAGATTGCCCCTGACCCTGCTTCCTCTTGGGGTTTCCCATGCCCCAGCCCCTGAGGATGACAGGCATCTTCAAGATCATGACATGCACTTGGTGTCCACTTCTGTCCCTGCCCCTCTAACGCCCCCAGGCTACCTTCCTCCAGCTCTTCGGTCCACGTGGTCCCTGGGCATCAGATAGGGTGTTTGTGCCTCCTCCTCCTCCTGGTGGAGAGCTCGCTACCAGCCCTTCCTGCCTGAGGATGCTGTCTTTAACCACATCTCTTTAATTCTGATTGCCTGTGTTTCTGTTTCCAGTTGAATTTCACTCCTCGTCGCGCAACACTTCCCTGCGCACACATCTCGGCGCCTCAGTCACCCTCGACTGCCGCTTTGCCTTGGCTCCCAGCTCCTTGCTCTCCTCCCTGGAGTGGAGGAGGCAGCACCAAGGCAGTGGCCGCAGCCTTTTCCAGTACCAGGTCGGCAGCAGAGGCCCAGTAGCCCAGCCAAAGTTCCATGTGGATATGGCAGAGCTGCTGGGGAGTGGAGACGCATCGCTTAGCCTGCAAGGAGTGAGCGTGGGAGACGAAGGGACATATGTCTGTTTGGTGTCCACCCTACAGCACCAGGCCCAGCACATCATCCAGCTGCATGTGTCTGGTGAGGAAGGGAAATACCTGGGAACCAGAGTCCCGTGTCTCCAGGCGCTGAAACTTTGCCCTGCACCCTTATCCCATTGCTCCCAATACTCCTCATCACAGGCAGTTAGTCTTCTCCCCCTTATGGACATGGACTTTGGTACTCTGCTAACAATAAGTTGATTCCCTGTTTATCTCCTCCAGAGCCTCCAAGAGTTCGTGTTATTCCAGCAGTGGTGTCGTTTGAGAGAGGTGCAACAACTACTCTGACCTGCAACATTGCTGGCTATTACCCACTGGATGTCTCCGTGAGCTGGACACAGAAGACTCCTGAAGATGATGCAGAAATCCCTCTCTCAAACGCACGTTTCTCCAGCCACCGGCAAAGCCACGATGGCACCTACAGCATCTCCTCTTACCTCAGCATCAGCTCATCCACAGCACGGGCACCAGCCACCTACAGCTGCCATGTGTCACACGTGGCCCTGGCAGAACCCATCTCTGTGAGTGCTCATCTTAAGGCACCAGGTAGGTGTCAGGGGCAGAGAGGCGAGTCCTTCATCCTGCCCAGACCTTCTCCCACCTCACCTATACAATGGAGAGAACAGAGCCTCAGAATCACACCACATGTGCCTGTTTCTCCCTACTTTCTGTTTGGTGTCCTTTCATACCCATACTCTATCTTTCCTTTCACTTTCTAAGCCTTTATTTCACCCCCTGAGGGTTTTCAGGGAGCAAGTATCTCATTTCCTTCAGCGGAACAGAGATTTTTATGACTGAAAGTAGAGCAACAGAGCAGAAGTTTGTAGTACGTGGGCTGGACCCCACTGGACGGGCACAAAGAAAACAGTCATGCCCCAAGAAGCTGGACACCCACCTGGGCTTGATGTTCAGCTGGAGACCAATGCTGCTTGAGCACGGTAGCAAAAAATCCTTTCCCTCATTGGAGCTGTTGAGGTTCTCACTCTCCTTGCTGATGGGAGGTTGCTCATGTGTCTCCTTCAGACCCATCAGGGAAAAGCAAGCAATGCTGCAGTTTAACAAATTATGACCCATCAGTCTAGCCAGTATAAGTGGCTGTGGGTCTGTATGGCTTTATCTCACGTGTCATCCTGTCACATCTGTGCACCTGATAAGAGCATGCACATGGTCAGTTTCTGGGGAAGCTCGTTTGACTGTGACAACTTGCTGATCTAACATCACTGATCCTCCTCTTCCTTTGCAGAGCAAATGGCACCAGGAGGACTGGTGGGGAGTTTCATTGCTACTGTCATTTTCGTCGTTGTCCTCATCATGCTGCTCAGGAGAAGAGCAGGTAGGAGTTTATAATGCTGAGCCACAACCCTTGTGGGTAAGATGCAGCAAGGAGCATCTTCCTATCCCCTGCACCCCTACTCAGAAGAGAGGGAGGTGCAGATATCTCAGGATCCTGGAGGGAGAGGTGGGGAGTGGATGAGTTGGAGACTCATTTCTGGCGGAAGGCAGCATGAGGGGATGTTTTGCACGGCTTTGGTCTTCCTGCATCTTCTTTTTTCTGTTCTCTTCTTTTCAGCTAAACCAAAGCCTGAGCAACTTCTAAGGACTTCAGAATAGAGGAAACCCTTGTGTCACCCACCTGCAGTCCTCTGTCTCCTGTCCCTTGACACATCCTACTCAGGAGAGCCATCCCTGTCCAAATATTAACGGAACTATTGGTCAGTATGGGAGGAGTAGGGCTGCCTGCAGTGGAGTTGCTGACTGACTGTTCAGAGGTGGACTCACAGCAAAACATGTCTTCGTCTTGGGAGGGCAACATAGATAGCCCCAGCTCGTTGCTGGCATGCTGCATTACAGGCAACACGCATACATTTTTAGAAATGCCTCTTTTCTGATTTCAGGGAAAATTGAATTGTATATAGGTGAGTGTTTGTATGACTGTATATATGGATGTGTATATACAGTAATGTATGTATGAGTACATGTAAGTAGTTAAACAGCATTTGCACATGTATGTAGGTAGGTATCTGTAGATGTATATAGGCACATTTGGCTAATACCTATGAGGTAGGTGTTTAAGATATTTATGTATGTGTGTGTTTTAGCTGAAGATGTGTAAATATGTAGGCAAAATTGGTCCTTCATAATGGTAAATTCTTAAACATGAAGTATGGGTTAAACTGTGTGCAAATCAAACAGTCAGAAGTTTACAAGGTGGAGAAAATCTGTGGTTCTGTAGCTGTGAAAAAGACACAATTAAGTGTTTTTTACATTTCACAATCAAATGGGATTTGAAGTTAACACTTAGAAATATTGTATATAACCAACAGTGGAAAATAAAACAGAAGGAAAGTGTGGATGGAAAGAAGGTATATAGCACACAATAAGAGTGAGAATTTATGAAGCATACAAGGTGATAAGGGGTGTTCAAAATAATCTAGAAAAGCTGAAATGCTGCAAGTGCTAATGACACTTGGGAGGAGTTTTTTCAAAATATGTTGAAAACCAAGAAATTCTAACAATGGCCTAGGCTCTTACTGGGTGAATATAACTAAAACTGTTGATAGAGAAGATTTTTGATGGAGGTTTTTTGATACAGACAAGATAAGTTGTTTGTATAGAGAAAGGAACAGAATTGTGTATTCATGCTCCATGAGGATGGTAAACCAGCTTCCTAATCTATTTGTAAACTAAGGAAGGTTTTAACAGCATCTGTTAAGCATAAATATTTTCAGATCAGTAGCCAAGAAAATTTGCATCTCAGAATCATGAAAGATTTGGCTTAGGAGACACTGTCCCAATGGAGTTAGGTATTTAAAAATCTTGGCATAATAGAGAAATTCCAAGATCTTGAATTCCAGATGCTGACATACAAAACTTCGAAGAACTCTTGCAATGAAGCTCCACCCAGAAATGTGGAGGCATCATTTTCATTCAGGAAGGTGCTTTAATAACACAACGCATACCTTGGGCTCCAGAGAACCCAAACAGTGTGCCTACACTGAGCTCAAGTAAGATCTGTGGCAATGGATTCTGCATTAGTTTGGGTACTGATTGTGAGTAGCTCTGAATGTGAGTAGCACATCATTTTTATTTTCACTGCTATTTGCATAGCAATAAATGCAAATAATTGCCTTATAAGTTATGATAGCACTGAAGTTATTCAGGTGATGTTTCAATGCAACCATGACATTTGACTACTTTTCAAAGAGTTTGCTTCCAGGGATTCCCTGTAGTATTATCACAAATGTTCTTTTGTTTCTATAAACATTATTGCATATATGATAGGAATTTTATGGATAAGTAGAGCCTTGTGTTCTTTCTGTATCCCTGTACCGCAGACAGGGAACAGTTAAATGAAGAGATTTAGGAAAGAAGGCATGCCTAGGCAAACTGCTCTGGAAGAGGATTATGGGTGGACAGTAGTTAGTGTGTATAGTAAGTAATTCAGTGAGTAAAATCATTGAAGATGTAGTTGGACTGCTTTATGGCTGGAAGGTGTTAGTGTGAAATGCTGATTGAAACTCAAGAAATAGAGAAGTCTGTGAGACTGTGTCACCATCAACCTAGGGAGTCACACAAGAATCATTGCTTGACGGTACCTAATTCTTTCCAGTTGTATCCTAGGCTTGTAGTTTTTAGCTTTGTAGGTTTGTTGTTTTTTTTTTTTTTTATCTCATCTGTAAGCTTGGAAAGGAAAATGCAGAAAAAGAGGAAGATTTAGTCTCTAATGCTCTGTCCAATTCTGAGGAAACTGCATGATAAACAAACAAAAATAAAAATACTTTTAAAACATTGAGTTCCTAAAGTTGGTATTGTACATTAGCAGATCCCACATCCCTTCTTGCAATGCTTCTTCAGGTGAAATGAACAGCCACAGATCCAGAATTTCTTTGTCAAACAGGAGGTGCTGGCATAAATCATCCGTAAAAGGAGACAATGAAGTGCTGAGGATTAAAGCACCGGCCCTGAATGATGGTTGATATATGGATGATGCCCACAACCAGGCAAGCTAGACCCTCCTGATTGGTTTTCACCCAGGGTCTGGCCAGCCTTGGATGGGAACTGATTAGATCACCACCAGGTGCCCCTGCCTTGGCATTAACATCTTGTTCTGCCTCCAAGTTAATATCATCAAAGCTGGCTCTGCTTGTGGCAAGGTTGGGAAGTATATTTACATAGTAGTTGTATTGTGTAGGGTTTCCCAGTTATTGGAAGGGCTCTTTGGCTGTCCAGTGCAAGTAGAGTTCCCAGTGACAGTGAGACAAGATCAAGACAGAAAGAGGATTATGTATGTAGTGTGGCTTTTCCTTGGCAATGGCCATGTGACTGGAATTGGACTGGTGACCTGGCTTACTCTTTGCCCCATGGCATGGTTTCTGACTTGGCTCGCTCCTTTCTTTGCTGCATCACGTGCTGTGAGTGAATGCATCCATCTACTTGTTCCTCTGGCAGTTAGCCATCTCTTATCCATCCTATGTACTTTGGAGTGGGATGGTAAAGTCTTTCCTATATGTATACTGTTAATGGCTTTGTCCTTCCTACCGGAAAAGTGGTCAGCAAAAGAGGCATCTAAGATGTCATAGAATATAACTCTAGGAAAATAAAAAGATATGACTTAATGACCCCAGTGACATCATGTGATCTATATTTGGACCATTTGTAATCATACTGATTTGCTACTTGCTTGTGGAGTTCTTTCCTCCTTGGAGCTATTTGTGCTTTTGTCTGGTACATGTCTGGTACATGACTGAGCTGTACTTTGCCATGCATCGTTCCTTATACAGGACACAAGTTTGGAGGTCCATAGCAGATACTGTGGTCTCCATGCTCCTTTGTTATTGCATGTGTTACAACATGGGAAAGGAAGAGGAAGCACAAGCTGAAAAAGCTGTTCCATCTTCCCAGTATTGCTGCTCCTTTCAGATATGTATGATAATTCAAACCAGTAAAACTGTGAATCCTGTGGCAGAGAAACCTTTAGGTACAAGAAAATAATCAGACCTATATTTCAAAAATAAGACCAAATTTCCTGTGTCTTCCAGCTCTGAAGGTTCTGCAACCAAAGAAAATTATTCTTACTCAATAGGTGAGTAACCTGTTGCCCTAGCTGTTTTCCATGAAGCAGTGCTGACTGCTCTGATTATAGGATCGTTCAAATACTATTTTTTATTGAACTGCCACAAGACAAATGTACCTGGATCTATAAAAACATTGCTTCTTAAAACAAACAAACAAAGCAGCTTTATCTGGTCTGCCTTTAGATATCTGCAGTTTAGATATAGATATGGGAGCACCATTTGAGCCCCACATGGAGTCAGCAGAGATCTGGCCAGCAGATCCAGTGGAGCCTGAGAAGTGGTTAATCTCACCCCATGAGAGTGCTACTGAGTGCTGACTCTGTTGGCCAACTCTCCCACTGACTGTAGCAGAGTCTGAGGAAGTAGCTCTCAAGTTGCAGACCGCTTGCATCACAGATTCCTGAAGTTATGAGATGTATCCCACCCTAGCAGGAAGAGCCTGTTGCCTAAATACAGGCTTATAGCACTTTTTGAGGTTCTCCAACCTGTCTGAGGTCTGTCTGAGGCACATGTGAAGACAAAACCTGGAGCTTATTGGAGAACTGTGCACTGGTGAGACATTATTTGGACAAAGAGAAGCATTCCACTTCCATTCCTCCATGTGATGTATGGAAACCTGTGTGGGTGGTGAGGGAGAGGAGACTTTTAACTGAGATTTCTTTTTTCCAAAGCTTTTATGCTTGCTTAGTTCAAAGTGAAAGCTAATAGATCAATCAAGCCTAAAAGATACTATTGGTAAATAAAAAATACAGAGCTTGAAGTTAATAACTGTTTTTATAACACATGATACTACTGAAAGAAATAATTGATCCTGTCAGATCATTTCCTAACCCTTATTTTAGGCACATGAATAAGATTCTTGATTTCAAAATAATGCTTAGCCTCCAACAAATGTCCTTCATGCTATTGGGAGCTGATAAGTACTTATGTAGAATGAGGAGGCTATTTATTCAGGTGCATAAACCCATAATCCTGCAAAGATTTATGATTTAAAAATCAAGTTTAAAACTTCATTGTGCATTCTAGAGCCCAGTTTTCAGCATGTTGGTGTTTTGATTACCCAATTGATTTAATTTTCCTTTGCTACAAGTTTGCAACATTTAATGCATATAAGATAGTCCATGATAAATAACCTCATTTTATTAGCTGAATATAACTGATAAGTAAGATGTCACATAAATCAGTGGCAAAAACATCTTAGCCTGTTCAGTTCCTGCAGATATTCTACTGCTGCTTAGTAGCATGTTCAGATATTCATCCAAAATCTAAAATCCACAGCTGGCTTAAACTGGTCTGGTCTCAGCCTGGCTACTGCTGCATATACCAAACATGTAAGAAAAAGCAAGCACCCAGACATCTGGAATCAAACTATCCAGGGTTTTCAATAGCATACCAAAACATCTTCTTGAATTCAGCATTGAAGATGTGGTGTTCAGGTGCCTCCCAACAGTGTGAATCATGATTCTGACCTCAGATGTTGCTAAACTGAACAATAAACCATTTTTCTGCTCTCTATTTTTTCTCTACTGTATGTTTTTCACTTTAAAAAAAAAAAAATCCAAAAGGACAGCCTTATGCCTTAAAATAAAAGTTGTGAAGGTGTAGCAGAAGTTCAGACTAAACTGAACAATAAACCAGTTTTCTGCTCTCTATTTTTTCTCTACTGTATATTTTTCACTTTAAAAAAAAATCCAAAAGGCCAGCCTTATGCCTTAAAATAGAAGTTGTGAAGGTATAGCAGAAGTTCAGGAAAAACTCTTGTATAGTCCCTTTGCACTGCAGTGTGTGAGTGACAGTCCCATGGTAAATCAGCCTTGGCTATGGATTTGTCAAGTGTTAGGGCATGGCTTGCCACTCGATGACCAACGGGTGTTCTCAATTAACCCCTCTTGCCTCCCAAAGGGCAAGAGGAAAGTCATAAGGGACTTTGGACTCGTGGATTAGAAAAGACAACTAAAGCAGCTTTAATGAAATAATAATAAAATGAAACATACAGAAATATATAGGAAACCGATATCAAACACACACCCATGGCAGTGGTGTCACCCTCACCACTGATGCTGAGGAGCAGGCACTGGGGAGAGTCCCAGGCTGGACTCAGCAGCAGGTGGGAGCTGAATTCCGAAGCCGGGTTCTGGAACACTTCAGGACCACATGCATGAGATTAAAGGCAAAACAGAGTCTTCCTTAGACATCAGCCATTGAAGGGGAGAGATCAACCCTCATGATCCCTCATCTTTATACTGAATAGTTGTGTATGGGACAGAATACCTCGCTGGTCAGTTTAGGGTCACCTGTCCTGACTGCTCCTCCCCTCAGGTACAACTTCTTGCTTTCTCCAGCCCCCAATGTGGTACAAAAGATTTAGCAGTGACCTTGGTCTGCTCACCAATCCCTGCTAGTAACTCTAAACATGTTATCTCTTCTAGGAGCAGACACTGTCCACGAAAATATGCCATTAACTTGAGAAAGTGCAGTTAGTTAGAAGAGACTGAGCTGAAAAGTGAAATCACTGAATGGAGTTAGTTCTGTTCTAACTCACATCAGGACAGGATTTGATGCTGGGAGCCCTCAGTAAAAAACTTGTGGAAAGAGATAATGAAAAAATACTGATAATATGCAATTTATTTTCTTTGTGAAAACTCAAGTATTAGCTAATTAAGGTATTTTACACAACATCTTATTCTGTTTCTCATAATAGACAATTTCACTATTTTTCACAGCACACAATTAGTGTTGCAAGTCATGACAATCTTGTGACTTTTAGGAAGGTTACCTGACCCAGAGAAAATTAAATAAGGGAAGCCATAAATCAGCTGAGCTCTTCAGGGGCAAGAGGCAAGTTGCTTTGCATGTTAGTGTACACATACCCACACCTCAAATACTACCACAGCTGAAGAACAGACACTGTCTGATCAGATCTTCTCCCTGTGATTTTATAGTCTCTCAGTCAACAGGCTGTGAAAAGGGGGTGATTTGTGTTTATTTACATGACAACATTTAACATTTTTATCCTTCCCTTCAAAACACAATGCTCCCCTCATTTCCTGCAGCTTCTTGCCTTTCTCAGGACTCTTGTAAACCTGAAAAACTGAAAGGTACATATCAAAGATTGTTTATAAAAATTTGTGAGTTTAATTTGTAGATTTTTTTTTTCCCTTTGCCTACTTCATTTATATGTCCACCATTGTACATACAAACATATCATCTGCATTTTCTTCACCAGATGGGTTGTGCAGCATTGGAAAAGGTCACCTGGGAAGGTGGGGGCATCTCTGCCCTTTGACATCTGGACAGCACTACGGATGGGGCTGGTGATACTCCAGCTTTGGAGAATGGTGGGAAGGAAAGGGTGGGTGTCAGACTAGAAACCCGAAGAACCTGGTCTGCCATCCCAGTCTAGTTGAGAGGCGTCTCTACCCATGGCAGGGAGATTGGATTAGATGATCTCTAGGGTCCCTTCCAACCTAAGCCATTCTATAGGTCTATGATTCTATGAAGAGTTGCCTCTGAGCTAACATTTCTGTTATGCCACGGGCCACCCTGCGTGTTGGTCCCAGGCACTTGCCACTGCTTCCCTCGTGCCAAAAAGAAGCCAGGGATTCTGCCTCTGCCTCCAAATGCAATGTGGCGTCAACTTTGGTTGTTAATTGAAATATTTCTATGGCGAATCTGCTGTAATGGTTGGGCAAATGCCCCAGTCACAATGCTTTGATGCCAGGATTGCCCTCCCAGAAAAGTTTACAGCCCAAGAAAAAGAGGGAACTGCAACTGTGAAATGTTCCGGTGAGAGTCACAGGGGGGCACCATTATCTAGATAATGTGGCTAGTGAGGTGAGCTTCTAGCCGTGGAAACGAAGCATTTCCAAAATAAATTAGGGTTAGGATTAGTCAGTGGTTTGGGTTAGATTTTAGCGTAAGGGTTAGGTTTAGGCTTAGGGGTATAGGCTAGGTTTGGGGTTAAGATTAGGGTTAGGGTAATTATGATTTGGGTTAGGCATTAGGTGTTAGGTTTAGGGTTATGGTTTAGGATTAAGGTTGGGTTTAGGGTTAGGGATAGGTTTAGGGATTAGCTCTAGGGTTAGGGTTGTTATGGTTAGGGGTTTAGTGCTAGGGTTGAGGTTAAGGATTTGCTTTAGGGTTAGCATTAGGTTTAGGTCTTGATTTAGGATTAGTGCTACCCTTAGAGTTGAGGTTTCTATAAATGCAGCTATTCATGGTCCCAAGTGACCTGTGTTGCCACTCAGCCACGGGGTCCCTCTGTGGGACAGCCGTACTGTTGTCCTTCTTGCCATATTATTTACTTTGGGTGAACAGGGACAACAGACTCTGTCAGCAGCAGGAGAAGCAGATGCTATCTGGTACAGCAGCAGCACAGGACACACCTACACTTATGCAGGGCTAGCAGGGCTACCAGCCTCACCAGAAGCACTGGGCACGAAGCCAGGAAAAAAAGGCCACTTGCTACCATTCGGAAGATGAGGCAGAGGCTCCTGGGACAAACAAAATACCCATTCAGCATCAAAACCAGCAGCTCCTCTCTCCATGCAATTGTGTTACCTGCTCTCTGACAACACCAGTTCACCCATATCCCTTCTACACTGACTTGTTTTCTTATGGCAGTTTTTGTTACCACTGTTCTGAATTTCCTGGAGTCATTCTGAGAAAATATTTACTTATTCCCTGATAATATTTATGAACTGAGGCTCTGCTGTCTTAGAGTAAAAGTTACTCTCATGAATCAGGTTACCTCATTAGATTTTGCAGTTCCCACTGTCCTGGAAATAATGAAACAATCTCTAAGACTTCGTCACCTTGAAAAGGAAAAATTACCATCTAGTTTTGGATAATTACCTCTGAAACCTGTGACTGAAATTTCTAAATGATAGAAGCATTTGAACATTCAACCGTGCATCTTTCTTCATTCTCCTTCTCTGAATTTCCGTTGTGGTTCAATGTCTAATCAATAATACAGTTCTCCAGGATATTACAGCTAATCATCCCTTGATTAAAATATTTTTTCTATATATATGTATTTTTTCCTTTTGGGTCGCAGTGCTCTGAAGCTTTCTGTAATACTCTTTCACACCTATTCTGGAGTGTTCAGGTTAGTGGAAAAGCATTGCACATATCTGTATGGGTTGTCTGGGTCATAGTTCATGGACAAGTTTCGGCAATGTGCAGTGCATGCAGGTGACACATGGGAGGTTCTAAAAGCAACCCAGCCTTGGATTGCCTTGAGGCCCTATCCATGCAGAGATGACCCACGGAGAGCTGTGTAGATGGCTCAGCCCTGAGCTGTCCATAAGCCACAGACCAAACAGGGCAGTGCTGCACCACGCAAAGAACCAAAACCTCTGCAGAGCCTTGAAATCTCTCAACAAACAGTACGTCCTGAGTCTCAGTCCAAACCATGATTCAGCTGCCTTAGAAAATAAGAGAGAGAGAACCTGGAGGGTTTCAGTGTGGTTTCAGCAGACAGGATAATCCGATCAGGCATAGTCTTGCTGTTGGTCATGTAAATCAGGGGCTGAAAGCCCTGAATTTGGGTTAGGAATTGGGAGCCACCTCTCCAATGCTACATCTCACCTGTATGGAGACCTTTCCCCTTGGTAGGGACATCAGTCAAAGTCACTTCTCTGGGATTGAGAGCCCTTACCTGGAGGGGTAAGTGAATATTTAGTGTGCTGTAAGTTTGCAAACATGTGTGGGTAACTAAAACATGTAGAATATTAAGTGCACTTTCTAGGTTGTTATAGTGTGTTCTTGCTTTTAAGTTGTAATAGTTCATTCTTCCATTGTACCCATGGAAACCTGAAATAAGGGTGTGTTAGATCTGTGAGTGAAGTTCAGAAAAAGTGTTTGCTTCAGCCTTATAGTTAAACCTGTGAGTGAAGTTCACAGAAATGATTTGTTTGTACATTGCAGTTTAGTGTCTTTTTTTTCCACAAAATTAAGTATTTCACTGGAGTCCAGAGCATCAGAGCAAACACCTCCGGGGAACTAACCCTTTGTTATGTGAGAAGAAACACCCTCCAGAGGTGTCCAGAAGTTCAGATAGACGCGGCAACTAAAACTTACATACCCAAAGTTGAGGGAGATGACCCTAACCCTCACCAGTTAAAGTGATTTGAAGGGGACTACAAATGACACCCTGCTGGGGTGGTGACTGACATGGCAGACAGTAGGACTTCTTAGGACTTAAAAGTCCTAGGAATGAGCTGTAAGTACAGCAGCTCAGCAAAGGCAAATGTGAAGCCTATAATAGTAGAACTCCATGCACCAGTAGAGGAAAGGGACTGACTGGCTGCAAAGCAGCTATGCTTCATTGTCCTGCTTGGCAAGTTGAACACCAGTCCTTGTCTGCCCTTGCAGCAGTGTAAGCTGCCCAGCACTGGGCTGCATTGGCGATACCGAGACCAGCAGGTCAAGAGAAGTGATTATTTCACTCCACTTGACAGCCATGAAGCCCTATATGGAGTATTGTGTCCAGTGCTGACCTCCCCAGTTCAAGACAGGTAGCACCCAACTGCAGAAAGTCCAGCAGAGGAACACTGAGTTGGTGCAGGGCCTATAGAGAGGCTGAAGGACCTAGGCTTGTTTAGCCTGGAGGAGGCTGAGGGAAGACCTAATTTATAGTCTTCCACTGCCTAAAAGAGCTTTATGGAGCCAGACTTTTCTCAGAGAGGCAGAGCAAAAGGACACAATGCAACAGTCACAACTTGCATCAGTGAAGTGCTGGAGTTAAACCCCCAGTCCTAAATGAGGGTTGGCACATGGATGATGTCCACAGCCAGGAAAAAAAGACCCTCCTGATTGGTTTTCACCCAGGGTCTGGCCAGCCTTGGGTGGGAACTGATTAGGAGATCACCACCAGGTGCCCCCACCTTCCACATTTACTTGGAAGTGAGGCAAGAAGCCACCTCTGTGAGAGCTGTCACTGCTTGTGGTGGGGTTGTCTATACAGTGGATGTGCTGTGTGGGGATTCTGGCTTTTGGAAGGCTTCCCTCAGTCTTCACAGCAAGTGGAGTTCCCAGGATGAGAGGGCTAGAACCTGAAGCTGTCTTTGAGTCGGCTTGGCTCCTGCCATTGCCTATGGCTTGGCTCCTCACCTGGTTCACTCCTTTCTTCGCATCCACTGTGGTGGGTGAGTGCATTGACTTGTTCCTCCCTCTGGGTGTCTGGCACTTTGCATCTCTGGTGTGTGATGTAGAAGGGGAGGGAGGAGTTTGGCTGCTGGCCTGCTGTTAATGATATCATTTGATATTGGGCAAGTGATCTGCTGACGAATCAAGGAAACTTCCAGTTAGATAAGAGGAAAAAAAAATTCTTCCCCTTTAGCACTGGAACAAGGGCCCAGAGAGGTTGTAAGTTCTCTATCCCTGGAGGTTACCAAAACTGAAGTAGACAAGGCTCTGAGCAACTTGATGAGACTGCAGAGCTAGCCCTCTTCAGCGTAATGTTGGAAAAGATCAACTATAAAGGTCCCTTCTAATCTAGTTTGGTCATAAGTCTATCTAATTTATCTCTGTGCATATCAAAAGGCT
The DNA here is from genome assembly GCF_000691845.1 of Merops nubicus. Lineage (NCBI taxonomy): Eukaryota > Metazoa > Chordata > Aves > Coraciiformes > Meropidae > Merops > Merops nubicus. Next base: position 15,201 of record NW_008586039.1, on the reverse strand, counting down.
TTTTTAAGACTTTTCTGAGCTTGCCAACCTTTTTCATTCCAGGATGCTCTGCCTCTAGATCATACTCTCTTATATTTTATCTTTGTTTTTCTAGTTGCTGCTTCTCTGTAACTTCTCCTTCATCCTCCTTGTGAAACAGTCATTCTCAATGGATATCCCTAGATCTTTTCCAGACAGCACCAGAATGACATAAATTTAGACTTAGTCTGCTCTGCTAAATCTGCAAATAGCAGCAATAGTATTTATTTCACACATAAGCCACACAGTGATTTTATAAGCAGTAGCAACAGTACTCACATCATCATTTTATGGTGTCAGGTATTCCATGGGCACAATCCACTACCTTAGTTAGCACTCAGCTTATTTATAGAAAAACTCTGAGTATAAAGAAATAAAAATATATACTTGTTGTGGTTTGAGGCTTGGAATGGGGGCGTGACCTTCCAGCAACTGGGAGGACCCCGGGTGGGGGTGAAACCATTGTATTCCCTCCCCTTCCCACACACACTCTGCTAAGAGGCAGGGAGTGGTTTCTAATTTCACTCCTGCCTTGGAGCTCAGAGAGGAAAGTTGTCCTTTCACTCCGTGGGACCCTGGAACCATTTCTGAGGGTTTTATATATTTTACTTTTTGTATTTTTCCCCTAATCTTTGTATATATTATTTTCCTTACCTCCTTTTTTCATTTTCTTTTTCCTTGTTGAACAATATACTTCATTTTTTTTCCCAAAGTGCCTCTCTCTCTCTCTCTGGGTGGGGGGTGGGGGAGAGGCGAGTACATAGTTCTGTTCCGTGTGGGTCCTGCCCTGAACCCCTTTTTACACGGAACCAGGACAATACTCCTATCAGAGTCTACATTCACTAACAAGACTGATAAACAAGGCACCTTTCTACTCATTGTAGCTGAGAAAATTTCCATTTCCAAGGCCTGCATTATCTGACAAAAGTATAGCGCCTTCCTCTTGTAGTGCCCTGCTGTGATAAATGAGTCCTACCAAAATGAAAAAGAATCTATAGAAAGGTGGAATTTATCATTTATGTTGGAGTAAATGGAAAAAATATTTGGAGTAAAGGTAAGCTTCAGAAAAGATATCATATGTGATCACAAACAATAGCATAGAAGATTCCATTATGATTATTCTTTCTGCTGTTCCTTCGAACATTTATCGAAGAGTATACTATAAAATTTAGAACAATTCCAAAGCAGTCATCAGGAACATGCAAATTTAAGTTATGCTTGCTTTAAATAGAAAAGCTCCTTTCCCTCTGTACTTAGTGACTGCTGTAACATGACTGCCTGGAGATTAAGTCCAGAGCATTTGTTGCTTGAGTGTCTAGGAGCAGTAATTGAAGCTGAGGGCTGTAAATTTAAAGCAGTGTAGCCTTCCTCATCCTCCATCTCCATCTTGTCACACTTTTCTCCTTCAATAGCAGTTCTCTGGGAGAAGGGGCACACTGCAATGAGGCCAATGCCGAGGCAATGACAAGGGTTCATGCTTCAGCATTTCCAGTGAAGCCTCAGAGGAAGGTGTCTCTGTTCTGATTGCTCTGCCATAGTAAGTGTGCCGTGCCAAAAGCACGTTCAGGAGTTGGCTGACCCGTCCTCACTCTCCACCTCTAACTCTGTACACGGCCTCGCTCCAGCACTGGGCTGCACTTCTTAAACATCTCTTCCTGAGACCAACTCTTCCTGAACGGAGCACTTGGCCAGACATGATGAGTCACGTCGTGGTGACAGGGTGAGTCAGAAGCAAGTTACAAGTGGGGAATTCCTGTCTTAGCTGTTCTGTTCTTATGTGTAAAGTTCAGAATCTCCTATTTCCAAAATAATTTCAACAGACTGGAAATAGACCGTAAGGACTGAGCTATTCTTCCTGCCTGCCTGTGCAGATATTTTTTCAGAGCAGAAATATCTCTTGTTGCCTGTATTTCTTGTATTACATTTTACCTGTATGCAAAGCAAAGGCATGATGCAACAGCCAGAAGGAAAGGGTGCTGACATTCTGTTTTTTAACACAGACACACAAGGAGTAGCAGTCACTGTGTATTCATGGTGTATCCATAGCATCCTTATAAAAAAACTCACACTAAATATCATGTAAAAATACTTGTCTATGGGCTGAAAACTGTATGTTGGCACCTTAGTGTAAAAAGGGCTTTTCTGCAGATCACTGGGAGTCAAGTGTCTCTGTGCTGCTGAATTTCCTTTCACATTTTTGTGACACTAACCTCTTCAGTCTTAGCGGCGACTTCTCAAACATGTAACAAACTGCTTTGGGGAAACATTTCTCCAACCTTATTTTACTTCTGGAGAGAAACCAGGAGGTAAAATAATTTTCTTGTATTATTTTGGTAGTTCTGAATTCAATAAGCAGTCTGTTAATTATATAACTTTTTTTTTCGAGTCACCTTTTAAAACAGATCCTGCTGCAAAAACAGAAGTAACAAAAGAGGAAAGGTGAGGCCTTATCACACTCTCTGCTCTTGCAAGGACTCGGGTCAAGTGAAATTTCTTGTTTCTTCAGACTAAAATGAAATGTAAGCTAAGGCAGGATGTTTGGGTCTGCATTTGAACACAGCAGGTGTATAAATGTTGTCAGCAGGTTGGACAAGCCAGCTGTGTTTATTAAGCAGAATGTGATCTTGCAAATTGCATTAGCTAGAGTCTGTGACTGGGGGGGTCTGTGGCAGGGAATGGAATGTAGACATGGGAAACACATTGCTGTATGGAACTGGGATTCAAAATACCATCCCAGCCAACACACAGAGAGTACATTTTGTCCTGTGAGGAAAAGCTTCTTTTGATGGAAAAGGAGATGCTGTCAGGCAGCATGTTCTTAAGCCCTACCTGATTGCTTCACCATCAGGGTGTGTTCTTTGCCAGTTGCAGCCTTGCTGGACCAAGCTGTTTGCTGCAGCGCTCTGAAAGCCTGCAGTGAACTTCCCTGGTGGAAACAGACCTGGGGGTGTTGGTTGAAAGCTGGCTGAATACAAGCCAGCAGTGTGCTCAGGTGGCCAAGAAGGCCAACAGCATCCTGGCTAGTATCAGAAAGTGTGGCAAGGAGGACTTGGCAAGTGATTGTCCCCCTGTACACGGCACTGGTGAGGCCACACCTTGAATACTGTGTTCACTTTTAGGCAACTCACCACAAGAAGGACACTGAAGTGCTGGAGCGTGTCCAAAGAAGGGTAATGAGGCTGGTGAAGGGTCTAGAGAACAAGTCTGATGCTGAGAGGCTGATGGACCTGAGGCTATTTAGCCTGAAGAAAAGGAGGCTTAGACAAGACCTTATTGCTCTCTAACTCCCTGAAAGGAGGTTGTAGTGAGATGTGGGCTGGTCTCTTCTCCTAAGTAACAAGTGTTAGGACAAGAGAGGGAATGGTCTTAAGTTGCACCAGGGGAAACTTAGATTGGATAATAGGAAAGATTTCTTTACAGAAGAGGCTGCCCAGGGAAGTGATTGAGCCACTACCCCTGGAGGCATTTAAAAGATGTGTAATGTGGTGCTTAGGGACATGGTTTAGTGTTGAGCTGGCAGTGCTGGGCTGGTTGGACTCGATGGTCTTAAAGGTCTCTTCCAACCGAAACAATTCTATGATTCTGTGAATGGTAGGACACTGCCTCGTGTCTTTCTCCTTTGGGATTTTTTTTTTGTTTCTGTTGGGTTTTGAGAAGAAGGTGGTAGCTCCTTCTGTTTCATTAGCACGGCACACTGTGAAACTGTACTCTAGCCCCACTTGTCTTTACAGTTACCAATACAGCTGCTGTACCAGAGTTTGGGCTGGCAGTAAACTGATCCAAAAGGTCAAGTTCACAATGAGATTATGGCTGCCTATCAGCATGGGGAGCTGTCATCCTCAGCTCATGCTTGTCTTTAACAAACTGCAGAAATGCCTAGGACTTAGGGTTGTGGTATTTTCACTATAGCTGGGTTTGCTGATCCTTGCTCAGCACATTAAGTTAGTAGTATGGCATTCCATGAAATATCCCCAAAATACATAAAAGGAAACTCTATTCATGCCTTTGGCTGAAACAGCATAACTCCTGCAATAGTTCAAAAAAAGTAGAAAATTAGAAAAGAACATAATAATTACTAGGAAAAAAATTAAGAAAAGAAAAAAATTAAAGGGAGAACTAACAGTGCCCCAGGAAATACAAAGCATGATATACAGCTAGACAGTCATAGCTGAAGGATATCTTCTCCTGTGACAGCTGCACAAGCCCTTACTAGGGTTATGAATGCCTGTGCTCTAGAGCAAATACGATTATTAATACAGTTCTTTATACTTTGGCCCAACTTCTGAGTATAACTGTGTTTGTGTGTTGTGTACTCCAGCCTACTAGTGTATTAGAGCAGACAAATCAACAAGACATCAAGCATCTCCTGAATGGAAGTATTTAATCCTTGTTGTGTGTGTTCTCTCACAGCTGTACACTTATGAACTGACAACTGGTATTAGGAATGTATCAGCAGATGCTGGGAGAGGAGCAGTATCTTTAAGTGCTTGCCTTCTCTTCTTCATCACTTTTGACCATTTGGGCTACCACGTTGGTTAAAACTGACTACTCATTTGGCAGTTTTGGATGTGGACCAACAGACTTGGGTTGCTCCTGGAGCCTGTCATCGTGCCCGTTGCCTTATTATGAAGATATTTTAAAATATGTCTAAAAAAGAATGAAAACAGGGAAATGTATTAGGTCTGATCCAACATATTTAATTTCTCATGTGATAGTTCTCAAAAACAAAATAAAAATTCCAACCTTGCAGAATGTCTTCCAGCTTCTCATAATCATTTTGGTCTGACAAACCAGTCTTGCCAGTGGTTGTCAACTTGCTGTAACTGGATGGCAAGCTTTTCACAGATATAGTGTTGCTCACTTGAACATGAAGTGCCATATGCATCCGTATAATGAAAATATGCACAACTATATTGGGATCCTGTATGTGTCCTAGGAAGGAAAAATCTTTGTTACATCTCGTCTTATTCGAATGGTCCATACTTGCCACTTCCAAAAGAGCCATTTTTGCAAGAATTACTTACGTGGCTTTCACAAAGCATATACATCTCCAACAAAGAAATAATGTGCTCAGTGACCTTGTGCACCAACTCTTAGGAGGCTGACCCTGTCCTGAACATCCCAACAAGCATCCTCAGCAGAATCTAAGGGTTGGTCATAAACCATTTCTTGTACCTGACAGTAAGAAACACTAACTCCTGTGTACTGACTGGAGGGTGGCAGTTGCTGTTTCAACAGACATGCTAAGAGGAGACTGCTCAATGATGGAAAGGGAAATTAGCAAAGCAGGGTTGAAAGCAAGAAGAAAAATATATTTCTGAAATAATACGTTAAACTAAAGTGAAATGATTCTAGAGAATTAACAGTGTCTTATGTAAAAAAAGAGTATAAAATCAAAAACATTGAATGAAACACTTCTCCATTGCAGTTTTTTTCTTGTGTCCTCACTGAAACAAGATGTCAGATACAAGAGTAACATATGACATTTATGGTCAGTTTGAAACCAAATTACGGGAATAAACTTTCTGGGGTTTTGTTTTGGTTTTTGTTGATGATTTGTGTGTTTTTTGTGTTTTGTTTTTGTTTCCCACCCCCTCAGAAATAGTGCCTAAATCACCCTCTGAGCAGTTCTGGGTGAGAACAAAAAAAAAATAATTTTGAAAAGGAAAAGTGAGACCCAGAACACAGAGAAAGCTGCATAAAAGCTGGCTGTTCAATGTGCCCTTGCTTTTGGAGGATCTGGCAGTTTTGTGGGGGTGAGGAGCACATTTATATATTGTGGGAAAACTGATCACTTACCAAGACTTTTGTTCTTCTGTAAGAGCTGTGTTGTCTGCCCAATACCAGCCTCTCTGTTCATGTTTAAATGTTAATCCAAGCCAGGGTGTTCTTCTAGGAGTAATTTTTTTTACCAGTTCCTATGGAGAGTAAGGACAATTCAAAACAGATATTCAGGAAGATATGAAAAATGGGTATTTAGGCTCAGAAATTGAAAATGTTGATGGAAATTGTCTAAAGAACATAAATACCACAAATTGTTAACTTGTCCAGGCAAGTTCTGCACTCAAAGGAGAAGTATCAAAGGAAAAATGACAGTACAGCTGTTTTTAATCAGAGAGAAGATACTTCTAGTTCTGAAGAGCAATGTCACCATTATCAACCCAGTTGAAACCCTTTGGGTGAAACACTGGGTAGCTCTCCCCTCTTCAATCATGAATCATTGCTACCCCTTTACTCTGTCCTTAGCATTTGTCAGCAGCAAAGCAGAAGCCTTGGCAGGGAGCTGTTGGGTTTAATTTGTTGAACCGTCACATTGGGCTCCAGCATGAACAAAATCTGGACCATGACAAGTAGAGGAGGTCTTAAAGTTAGGCATTTAGTGATATTTTGTTCTTAAAAAATACTCTGAGAAGAACAGAAAAAAATGTAAACTTGACTAATTCTGCCTTTTTCACTGCTGTTTGAGGAAAATCTCTAAAGATTAGAATTAATTTTTTCTGTTGTTCTACTCCTTCCTTCGCTTACCATTGTCACTCCCAGTGTGCTTCTCCATTTTCTCTTTTTCCTCACACCTCTGACTGCCATGATGAAGATGGCTAGAACAGATTGCAATCTTTGGCTCGCAATCTTTGCTGTCACCAGTTTGGGAAGGTGAGAATAAACCTGCCCTCCTTTACTTCTGGGAGAACCCTTACAACCTGCAGCTCAGTGAGAGAGGACCTGGCATTTGTCGAGTGCTGGAGAGCAGGCAGGCTCAGCCCTGACTACTGGCTCTTGGGACGTCTTTTCTGCCTTCAGTTTTCCAATATGTCTGCTGGCACCCAGAGGCAAAATCATTGTTTCATTCTGCATGTGGAATTTTATCTTCCCACCTCAGTTTGTTTTCATTCACTAAAAGATTAGGCCAGATTTCAACAACTCACTGCCAAGTGGTTTAATTTTGATTGAAAAGATGAGACCAACTTTTGTGGCAAGAATTTTTACAAAATGGGGAGAACAATGGTTTGCCTATGGGTAAACAAGGTTACAGGAGGTTTTCATGCTAATATATTACCAAATACTTGCATGGATATGTAATAATTGTTAAATTGGTGAAAGCATTGCCCACAACAAAACGCCCATGAGCTCGCTTTCACTGGTCATCCCAGTAAGCAGCCATGGGAAGCCAAGGCAAGATGGGCTGTCTCTGTCCACCAGCAGCTCGAAGGGCTGCACTTTGTGTGGCAATGATCAGTCCTATGCCTTGGGACTGCCCAGGAGAACCTAATCACTGTAGAAAAACTCCTGCTTACAGTGTCATTTAAGAAGAACATGTATGAGGTGAGTAGCTGATAGGGTGCATGAACTTCCTCCACAGTAAACAGGGTGAGAAAACAATCCATACCAGCTTTGCTCTGTCTTTTATCATGAGAAGAGTAGAGTTTTGCGAGGAGCAAAACTGGTCGCTCTGTTGCTGTGACTTCTTTTCCTTGGAGTGATAGTAACAAGTATCGCCACCTTCCCACTTCCAGTTTGCTGGGCAGAGTACACAGTTCTTGCCTGGAAAAGGAGAACCATAACCCTGTTTGATGCCCAGGGTGTCTCTCACAGACCATCGCTGGTGGCCTGTGACGACAAGATCCATAGGGACTGAGGATATTTGAGGTGGTCCTCGTGCAGCCAAAATTCCCTTGTGGTCCCATAAGGTTCAGCTAATGTCAGAGATGGAAACTGAATCACTTCCTTACCTCTCCTATTCTTTTTAGCACTGAGAAGAGGTTCAGGTGTGGCAAATGGGATTTATTTTGCCTAATTTTATGGGTCTACAAAGATTACATGAATCAACCCATCTGGATTCCTATTTTAGTCAATGGACAGAAGTAGATGTGTCTCATATTTGGTTTTTTTTTTCTGTCATTTCAAGTGTATTTCTTGGAAAGAAACAGGCTGTATCCTTGCACTACCAATTTCTCTTCTTTGAATGAAAGGGAGACCTAGATATTTAGGTATTTAGCTATTTATTATTTGTAGAATAATACCTGGACAAGTGAAATCCCCTTTCCTCACAGTCACAGTAGGACCCCTGTCCCCAGCACACCTACTCCTCAGTAAAATTTCTAAAGATAACTATTTCTTTTTCTGGCTCATTATCAGATGCTACTTAAATAACTGATCTGCAGCTAACTGGTTGCAGGAACAACTCTGCATTCTACACAGGCAGAAGACAGGGAGAAGACTCCCAGGTCAGTTTAGCTATGCCTCACTGCACATCACTTCTGACTTTAGGAGATTCCTGTCTTACCTGGGGTTGGTTCTAGCACACTGCACTGTGTGTAGACTGCTGCTCACATAGAGTGCATTAAGTTGTTTAACACTCAGGCACCACTGTGAAATTGTCTATTAGATGTAGATGAACATGTTGTAGAGATCCCTGAATTAGCACTGACAGGAGCTGGCATGTCCAGAAGGCATCCACAGAACCCTCTTCTTCTGGAAGCTAAATCCTAAAACGCTGCTGCCACTGCCATGCCCCACACCACTGCACATATGGCCAGGCTGCATTTCTCCCTCTGGGCATCACATTATTCAAACAGACTCACTGCCTACTTTTTAGGTGGTCACATCTGAGAAGACACAGGCTGACTTAAGGAGACAGACCTGAACAGACACAGAAGGCACATCTCATTTCCTTCCTTGCCATGTTGAAAGATAAGCCATCATCAAAACTTGTTGATTTACCATTATTTTTAAAGTCTTCTTCCCCTTCCAAGCACAGCCAATTGCCAAAGGTCTGGAGCATATTTGAGAAATTTGCATGCAGCTCATTCTTTGTCATGTTGAGGTCCTGAAATTGTGTCACATAGTCCTTGTGAATCTGGAAAACTGAAATTCACAATAAGACATTTTTTCCAGTGCCGTCCTTCAGAAAGGGTGACATGCAGATAAGGAATGTTTTTAGTAGATCATTAGGAATAAATAAATCATTTGGGATAAATGTTACTCCTCCCTGAACTCTTGCATGTAAGGGCTGCTGAGATGGAGAATATTTGCATAGTGGATTTATTATTATTTGGCTTTTACTGAACAGCAAAATTAAAGTGCCACTACTTATAATCTATTTCCATTGTCTCTCTTGCTCTTATATTGGTTTCCAGGATGTGCTTTTTTTCTAAAAACATGAACTTCTGGATCATACTGGAATTGTTGCATGTGAAAGGTAATGGACGCAACCTGTTTACTGTGCCACAAAGTTTTTCCTTTCTCTTCATATCCAACATTATCTAAGAGGAATTCACTCCATCATTAGTCAGTACAGCAAGATTGTGGGTACAGTTTTTAAGAGACCAGACAACAGCATCTGGAGCAAGCAGTGTATCTCCTACTCCACCCCTTTCCAGCTCCCCTTCATGTTGCTCATTTCTAACTTCATCATGTTGAAAAGAGGACAAAGATGCTGTGGCCAGACAAAATGATCTGTTTTGTCTGGCTGCCTCTTCTCAGATGAATGAGAAATTGCACCTGAAGGAGATGTCAGTCTGGTGTTATTCAGTAGCTTGAGCCCCTCAGCAAAGAGAAAGGCATTAGTACTCACATAAAACTGTCAGGGTCACCAGCGCCACCAGCAATACCAGGCAGAGCGTGAACAAAATCAGGACTGCTGGCCAGCAAGACCGAGGTGAAGCAGGAGGCCCTGGGAGGAATTCAGTCATGAAATGGAGGTGCAACACTAAGAGAGTGGTGAACATCTTTGCCTCATTAAATTGCAGCCAACTTTGTGGTGCATTGGTCAATAAATAATTGCTTTTACTTTATGGTTGTATATTCCTTCTTCAAAGACTCTGCACACAGCAAAAGCTGCCCAAACAGAGAGAGCAAGAGTTCACAATGGCTCAGTGGAGAACGTGAACAGCCCTGGTCCTTTCAAAGGCCACAGAACATGACAGGAAAGCTGATGGCTCAAAGCTGAAAACAAACACGCACTGTATGGTTGTGGTTATTTGTGATGGGCAGCATACATCTGTGATAATTTGGGAAGCACTAATCTGAGTGCTACAGTAAACTCCTCTGGTACGTCACGGTGGTTTGAGATTTCTAGCTAGGAATTCACAGAGAATTTTTCTGTAATAAGGGTTACAACCTAGACACAGAAGTAAGCACTCAATGAGGAGGAAAAGAAACGATCTTTCTGTGAGCAGAAGAATTTTTAAGCACGTGGGTCATCCAAAAGAGACCTTGTTTATAGGAGCTGGAAGATTTAATGGGTTAAGATCACAAAGTCATAGAATGGTTTGGGTTGGAAGGGACCTTAAAGATCATCTAGTTCTAACCCCACTGCCATGGACAAGGACATCTCCCACTAGATCAGGTTGCTCAAAGCCCTGTCCAACCTGTCCTTGAACACTCGCAGGGACAGGACATCCACAGCTTCTTTGAGCAACCTGTTTCAGTGCCTCACCACCCTCATAGTGAAGAACTTCTTCCTTATATCAAAACTAGATCTACCCTCTTCCAGTCTGAATCCATTCCTCCTTGTCTTATCACTACATGACCTTGTAAAAAGTCCCTCTCCACGTGCCCTTGTAAGATGCACTGCAGGAGGGAGAAAAGCATTCAGCTTGTCAGGGAAGCACTACACCTAAGGCAAATATTAAAGCTGCCACTCTATGGACTTTGTGGAGAAATTTAGTGTGTCAGGCTGAAGGAACAGGAATCGAAACTATGCAGTGTGTCTCTCTTACATATAAGCTGTGGTCATCTTCTGTGGTGAAGCAATCCTGAGCAGAAGGTTTGCTTGTACAAGACATGACTCTACAGAAACTGAACCTCACTTGACAGAAACTTGGGCTGATGAATACTCAGGTGAAAGAATGTTGGCATGGATGTTGTCTTGAACTGGGACAGAGATCACTGCTGTCTTATGTTCATCCTTCCAGTCACCATAAATGGCAGGTCCCCTCCAGCTTCTACAGTCAGCGTGCTCCCAGTCTGCCTGGGATGAGACCAGCCTCAGTGCACAACAACTTGTGGAGCTTCTTGGGGTTTGTGCTCACACAGTCCTCAAGTTTCTCAAGGTTTCTCTGTTTTGATGCTCCACCACTTGGTAGCATCAGCTACCACCCTAGTTTAGTATCATTAATAACTTGCTGAAGACAAACTTTTTTTTTCTTTTTTTAAGACCCTGAATTATACTTTAGTCATGCTTAAAACCATAACTCAACATAAACATGTTCAAAAAACAACAGCATTTGAAAACACTGCTCTTTGCTACAGAATTCCCCAGGGAATTTCTTCACAATCACAAGCAAATTGTCCTCACTTGTAAACCTCTGCTCCAGAGCCTGAGCCCACAAACAGCTATTACCTTCTAGGCACTTGTTTTCCTATGAGTTACACCACACAAATCTAGAGCTTATCTGAACAATTTAATACGAGCTAATAAAAATTACTTTAAAATTAGTGTTTAAAATAAAGCATTTAAAATGCACGCATCCCTTTAACAGATACAGCCATTTCAAAGACGAGTGTCTTAATGAAGGCTAGAATTTTAGAAGTGAAATAAAGCGAGTCAGTTAAAGCTAGTTCAGTTCTAAGCTTGAGTGCAAATGCATGGAGAAATTAAAAGGAACTCATCCACTTTAAAAATTGGTTCAAGTTAACTTGCCCTTGAGGTTTAGAAAATTAGTCTAACACTGAGTCATATGATTTTCTGCAAAATAATGAGATCACGAGTTCAGGTGTACATTCCAAACTCTGCAAATTTCAGGCAGAAATGACAGCAACAAGAACCAGGATACATTTATAACTAGTATAACTTTTCTGATATTAACAAAGCTAACAAAGGCCCCTTGAGCATATAATTAAAAGTATTTTCTGTTCCATCTCCTTTAGCAAGAATAAATCATAAAAGTTTCATAGATACCACACCTTTTTCCTTAGTATCTTCAGGCTCTGCGATATTACCCAGTTCATGGCTGTTCTCAAATTTCAGATTAGCATATGTTACTTCTTCTGTCATAGCTGGTAAAAAGAAAGGTGTCAGAACAAAAAGGTAGAAAAAGATCTAGCATTTGCAGCCAGTAAGCTAGGAAGAAATTCTACTCCTTTGTGGGGTTTCGTTGAGCTGGCAGATGCAACTGAAGCAGCAGAGAGGTCGGGGCACATCTGAACTTTCTCGATCACAGTACTAAAGAAAGTGTTCCTCTTTCTCTCATTGCTATATTCTGTTTCTTCCTTTTTATCCTACTTCTGTGCTCCCTGATTGGCTTCTATTTCTTTCTACCATGACTGAAGAAGATGCAGCTACTTGTGTAGAACTCTTTTCATCCAAACTCTTCTTTTGGTTACACAACATTTAATTCCTGATTACTTCAGATTCAGGCTTGAAACATAGAACTGAATAAAATGTTCTACAGGTTTGAGGCTGTCTTTTGGTTTGGGCAGCTGTGTTCAGCAGCAGATTTGTGATCACGCTTAGTTTCTGTTTCCTAGCGAAATGCACTGACAGCAAACCAGAAGGTGGACTTGCATCTTAAAGCTGGCAAATTATGCTCTCATTCAAAAGAAGTAAGCACTTTAGCTAGAGGCTAGCACCTCAGCTAGGATATGTCAGGGTGTTGACATCTACACCACCTTCCCAAAGTGATTGTTTGGCCTGGGACCTCTGAGTCTAACTAGAAGGACCTCTTGATAAAAGCTACGTCTCAGAAGGTAATTTCTTCTGCTCAGTTTTCTGGCATTAATGTTTTATTTCCATTTCTTGAATAATTTTCTTTATTCTTCATTCCTTCTCCAGGTCTATGGCATAAGGAAAAATGTACACTAACACTAATATTTTGATACTGCATAGTAAAGTGAGTCTTCAGGAAAATACATTTCATATATCTTCCTCACAAATATGGACACAGCTGTAGAAACAACCTTTCTCTGATGTGAACAGTCAATCCTACAGAGGAAAAGAAACAACAGGGAGATCTGGTTAGCCAAGGAGGGACTACATGTTTCATTGCATGAAAAATTTACCACCTGCTCTACCACTGTGTGCCTCTCATGGGTCTACTGGTCACTTCATTTCTCTGGAAAGCAGTAGCTCTTTGTTATCTTGGTAGACAGTGCTTTGCTGGACTATTGCTATTGCCTAAATTTCGTAACATGTGACAGATTTTGTAAATGGCATAACTGAGACCATGAGACAGGATCTTCTAGAGCAAGAGCAAAGTGTTCGTTTGATGCAGAAACATTACAGATTCTAGCTGGAGTAGAAAGGCAGAGAGACACACTCCTTAATGAAAACAGGAGCAAGCAAATAGATAATCTGACAAGTCTTATGCCACTTCATGATGTTTTTGAGCACTTCCACAGTTGTGAAACCTTAAATGTGCATGATGAAAGCAGGATGTCTGGAGTTTCTGGTACAAATTTTGCAATTTAGCAAAAACAAGAAACAGAACAGAAATAGGTGATGCATACATATTAGTGAGTGGTTATTAGAGTGGTTAGTGTGAGGCTTACACACACTGTTCTATGCCATGTCAGAAGTGTAAAGCATTGTAAAAATGAGCAGGAGTATGAACTAATCCTGCTTTGTACCTCTTGAACTACATAACTGAGTCTTAGGCTTCCAATTTTCATTTTACTGAGAAAATGAAACAAACGTCATCGTTTATATCAATGCTACAAAGAAAATTACTAGTTTAAATTAACAAAAGATTCAGATTGTTAAAGTACTGGATCAACTATGTAGCTGGAACATAACAAAAAAAAGACATTTAATACAAAATATTTATAAAAAAAGAAAAAAAAAAAAGTGCCAGCTTTTCCAGAAACCAAGCTACCAAAAATCAACTCAACTTGGATTGTTTTCTTTCAGGAGATGGGGAGTAAGGGCTTGGTTTTGTTTGTTTTCCCACAAGTGTGCTTGTTTAGGGAAGTGTAAGCAGTAAAACATATTTATTTGTAAATACCTAAAATGGTCTATCAGCTCTGTGCACCGAAATAATTCTGGAGCTTCTGAACGTTTCACTCTATACCCTCTCTTAGACAACAAGGAAAAAGGTTTCAACTTTCAGAGGACCTTTGTTGACTTAAAGCAGACAAGCCCACACCCAGCACCTCTGATTGCTGTATTTTCATGTAAGCATTAAGAAAAATAAGCATCTGTACTATCACATACTTTTTATTTATTGATTTCATATTATAATTTAATATTTGACTATTGCTCAAAAAAATGAGAAAAAAATAACCATTTAAGAAAAACCATGTGTAAAGTCTAAATGAAAGAAAGTAAAATCAGGTTCTAACAGGAAACCTATATAATCATCCTATTGTAGCATGACTGTTTGTCCAGATGAGAAATGCTCTCTCCTCTCCATTTCTTAACTGACCCTTAGAGTGAGGAAGCACCTGGCTTTTTGATGTATTAAAAAGTGGCATAAAGGTGAGAATTTCAACATTTAATTGATCTAGGCACTGACTCCAACAAACTTCTGGACTTACAGGAAGAGGTCCTTGCTGTTTGTTTAGTTGATGCGTAATTTATTGTGTTGCATCTCAAAATGCATTCTGAAGATCTCAGAGACTACATTGTTTACTAGTTGGCAGTGCTGAATATAAATAGGAGAAAGATTTCTTGACTGAATCTAAACCACAGAGTGTTTCTAATTTGTTGTAAGCAAATATGGCTGCATTGCATTCTCCTGAAAATCTTAAGAAACAGAAAAATCAAAATGGTGTGAAATTCAATAATGCAAGTGGCAAAGCCACATTTATGGGAATTGGTAGCAAGAGCTTTCTGAATCAGAAGGAGCTCAAGAAGAGAAGGACCTGAGTATATTAATATTTCCAGTGAATGTGAGCAGGAACTACAATATACTATGGCTGGGAAAATCTCATACCCTTTACCTCAGAGAATGTATCTAGAGCAAAGGGAAGGAAATTTACATGATGGTTCATAAAGTGGTAGTGAACACACATCCAGTATTGTTCTCATCATGAAACTTTAAGAAGGATATAATCTGTTTGAAATAGCTGAACAGAAGGGTTCACTGTAAAAACAGACAGGCGTAGTTTCTGTCACACTTCAGGAGACTAAATTATAGATTATTTATGCCTGTTAGTTAAAGTAAGATTATAGTAGGAGAGTCCTGAAGAACAACTGTCCAAGAGTAAAGGTTTATAACTAAAATGCAGGGTTGTTCTGCCAATGAC
>NW_008586038.1:22330-39981 GCF_000691845.1 Merops nubicus | reverse complement strand
ATATTCAACTTAGATATATTTAAATACCAATTTCCAGTTTTACTGTTTGATTTTTTTTTTCCCCGAAATCTACTTAAAATTCAGTGTAAAACTCTGAAATTCCAAAATGACTCAAACCCATGTTTTTTTACCTTCAGATATGTTTCTAACTATTTAATTGTAAAAAAAAAAAAAATGCAATTTTATCTCCATCCACAGCAGGTGTTGATTTTATTTTCAGAATCGCAAGAAAATTAAGTTATTCAGACAGTTTTCCTCCTGCATCTTTGGAAAAGTCATAAAAAGTTTAATTGTATTTCAGAATTCTCAGATGACAGTATTTATGTTGCAGTATTCACTGGTGTACTCCAGTCTTGCCAGTATGCATGCCACTGATATTTGCTGTGGAATAATCCAAGCAGTAGCAGCACAAGACTGGGTCATACTAAATTCCAAAAAATATACATTTAACTGTTAGAAATTTTACTCTTTACCCAGCTATGTAGTTGCTACAGTACTCTCTGTCTCCTAATGATTTTTGTGACTGCTCAGTCAATCAAAACCCAAGTGAACAACTAGCTCTTGAAGACACTCTAGATTTGTGGGAGTCCTTTGAACAGGTGGGATTTGATTAAAAAGGTGAAAATGTCAGAGTAAAATTGTGTGCGATATCTGTGACTTTTTTCCTGAAACCACTGCACTAAAATTTTGAGACATAGGATGTTTTTGAAGAATTTGTTTTGGAAACTGTACTTTCCTAAGTAAACCCAGAACAAGTTTAAAGGACATACAATATCAGTACGAATAATCGAAAAATGCAAATAATTTAAGAGGGCAAAGTATTTTATGTTATGTCAGTGAAGCACAGTGAGCAGGGATGGTGCTGAGGTGTAGAAGTCTAACCCTGTAATGTTGCAGGTGGCTGTTCTCTACCAGAGTTACTGTGACTCTGCTTTCTGTGAGAGAGACTTGAAATCCCTTTCCTTGCTTTAATCTCAACTTTGTACACCACTTCATAGAGAACAAGAAATAATCCTAATGACAGGCAATGTAATTAGATCACTTAGATTTTGTTTCCCCTGTATTTTATTTCACTCTGTATTCTATCACTGTCTTCCTAATTAGAAAGATACTCATGATAGGTGAGAAAATTGCTTGGATATGGGGAGCCTTTTGTTGGTTTATTTTGAAGCAGCAGAAAACAACTAGAATGGCTACGAATGTTCATATTCAGTGCTAAATATCAACCTAATTGATGTTTAATAGTCATTTATTTGGTAAAAGACATTTAAAAAAAAGAAAAACCAACTTTTTTATGCCATACCAAATAATAAGATGAGGAGAGAACTTTTGCTCATGTAAGTTGATACAAAGCCAGGGCTCTGTCTCAAATTTTAGAAATTATGTAAGTTGTATAAGAAAATCTGCTGGGATGTGCAGGGGTTTTTTTCCTTTTTTTTTTTTCCATTTTTTCGTCTGCAAAGCTTGTACACATCAGTTAGTGGAAGTTTTAGTTTTCAGAATTACATGTGGTAATCTGTGAAGTAAAGGTGTTGGTTATCTATTGCAGACTACAAATATGGCACAACGGACCATTCGCATCCTTTCCTCATTACCACCTAGGATGCTTCCAAAGAAAAACAAGATTTTTTTTCCCAGTTGGACAGGCTTCTGGTTGTGCAGGCTGTGGATGAGACTGATTTTACATCAATACTCTCAGTTAAATTAGACAGATGTATTAGTAATCTTGCTCCAGTCTGTGCGCTGACAAACAGTGCATGAGTAATGAAGAGGTCTTTCCAATATGACCCTACTGCAGAGCACTAATGAACAGAGATGTGCATTATTAGTTGATAGTACATATCAGAATTAGAACAAAGAAATGCAATTTAAAGTGCTGCTTGCATATGTAATGTTCTAGCTACCTTACTTTAGAGAACAATAAATAAAAGAGTCTTCTGGACCTCTGTAGCTCATGTTTTCCTTGTTTTTTAAGGAATTAATACTTTTCAAGAAAAATTTAGAAATCCTCAAGAAATCAGTGTTCCTAGCTTTACAGTCAGAAAAAGCAGACTATATGACCTGTAAAAATATTTCCATTTAAATTACAGTATGGATGAACAGATAAATGCTTAAAAAATGTTCAGTCGTGTTCAGTTAAAGGTAATGTACTTTTTACCTAGAAATGCAAATACATTTTTGTTCTAGGTTTTGTCATCCACTGCTATTTCAGAATTAATAGTCAAACAAATGAACTGTTTTCTGTCTTATTCTCTAAATATGCTAGCAGACCTTATATTTTGCTTCTTTTTTTTTGTGATTTTATGATTTGAGTGATAGTGGGTAACAATGCTTATATGATCAAATGCATTCTTACATAGTTGAGACTGAAAATTCACCATTCTTGTGTTTTGAAATTGCAGTCAGTTCAATAGCAAGAGGGAAAAAAAATATTATGGGATAAAATTTCAGCTCAGGAGCACTGTGATCCATAGGTGGGCATTCTAGTAAGATGGTAGCCATGGGACATTGTCATGGGTCCATAGTTTCCAATCACAATGGCACATCAGTTCGGTATTACTTCATAATTCATGATAAAGTATGATGCATAGTGCTTTTTTAAATTGTCATCTTTATTCTAAATCTTTCTTTGCCCCAGAATAACTGGCAGGTTTTGGGCAGTTCAGTAAACCTTTCTTACATATATTCCCAGTGTTTATTGCTTTGGTTCCCAAAGATTCTTCCTAAGAGCAAACACAAATTGCTTTCTGTAAATTCTGGCTTCGTTACTCATTTAATCACCAACATAAGGATTTCCATGTTACTGTTTTATTGGTTTAGAGTTTTACCGTTTTCCACATAAGTTAAAATGTTTCATTAAGTTGCTTCAAACAAATTATATTAAAAATCACTTCATAAAATGAAAAGCTTTTTCATTGTTGTTGAATAATACATGTTTAAGATAAGGAACACCTAATTGCTAACAGAGTGTGAAATCATCAATCAGTTTCACTTGACCAGCTAATCTGAGGAAACATCTGGTCTGTGGTCTGCATGTCTCTCAGCTGATGGAGGAAGCCACAAAAAAGTGCTTGGAAGACAAGCAGTCATTCAAGACCAATACAGTCCAAAATTCTTTGTTCTGTTCCATTGAAAATGGTAGCAGCTTGTTTTATCAGGTTGTCTTTGAAGTGGTTATGTTCCAGTTACACAGGTATGTGAGGAGGCTCAAGGCTTACTCATATTTGGAAGCACAGCAGATGTGATTCTGATCCTGCCATCAAAAGTAGTCCATTGAAATGCCATGGCTATCATTAGGAAAAGTTGGCGCATATTCTGGATCCTGGAAGTTGTGGCAATATTGGAGGAGGCAAATAATTCCTTTTTGTAGCTGTTCGGTGCAATAAATTTGGTTTCAGTGAGAATTTGCTTGAGCATTTGCTATTATATCCCAGTGAAACTGGTGCTGAGGAAAGGTTAAATTCTGAATGTGTGTGATGGACCTCTTGGATGACGTCTCTTACAGTTTATGGAAGGGCTTATTTTCACGGGGTTTGATATGATGACTCAAGACGTAACTTCCAGATATTCTGTGTTTACCTCACATTTTTAGAGGAATTTATGATTTAAATGACTTCAGTGAAGAGAAGACAGTAGGTGGAAAAGGCATCTAGCCCAGATAAACTGGATATCTTTTTCCACCAGTTTGTCAATGACTCTTCTTGTAAGAATAAACAAAAGTGCACCTTGCACACAGCCTTTATTAACCTTAAGAAACTTTATTTTTATACTTACAAAGATCAACGTGTTTATGGGAATGTTTACACAAACCAAACTAGTCAGGCATGAATTTTCTCTAGCCTTAAACCATTTACTGGCTGCCATGTACATGTGCTAAGACTGGTGTGGAGAGCTGTGGGACTGTAGATCCCTTTGCCCTCACCAGTTCTGGGCACTGTAAGAAATAATCTGTGGTCTGATCTAGACTGCAAAGATACAAGAAAGAAAGTAGCCCCATTGGTCTGGATGGTGTCGCCCTTTCAGATATACAACTTTACCCCATGTGAAGGTATTCTTCACACCAGAATTGTGGATGGAGATTAAAGCATTATCCCCAATATCCCCGTGTTGTAGTGGAGGCAGGACTAAGGAGCCTGTGGGGTCTGAAAGCCCTTGGCTGTTGTTTGTGCTAAAAGATTTTCATCCTACAAAGAGTCATGCTGTCGCCAGTGGTTGGCACTCCTGGACTGGCTTTGAGATGTGCAACACTCAGGATCTGCCAGTGGCATCACAGGGTGAAGCCACCCTCCCCCTGGACCTTTAATCCTGAGTGTCATTCAAGAAACATCCCCCTCTCAGTAAAATGGGGCCAGAATGGGGCAATTCCACCACCTGTTTCATACATACCTACATACTTTTCCTTACTTTCAATGCATTATGATTACCATACATACATCTGACATACGCCAGGACACATTCCCTGGACACCCAGGTTTTCTGCTGCTTTGAAAACCCCTGTTTTCTGGATGGTCTCTGCTTGGAGCCCATACCATAGGTACTAGGAGCAGTGGAAATTTCTGTCTGCAAAAGTCAGCTTTTGACCAGTGAAAGCTAATGGGATGACCTTAATGCTTTCCCAGTGAGAAATATAGCATACCTGTTACTGTGACCCTGCTCAAGTACCCACTCTGATGTGTAGGAGCTGAGCAAGTTGACAGTCCTGCTGTCTTTAATTGAACTATTCATGAGCTTAAAGCAATTCAGGGTCATGAAACGTGTGTAAAACTCATGTTTTCACAACAGAAAAATAATTAAAATACATTTTGTTTTCTAAACAATTCCTTATGTTCTAGTATAACAGGCAATTTGTATAGTTTTTGTTGTGTGAATGTGGTATGTGTTTTGTACATAAATGTTTTGGCAATAATCTGAACAAGTCATGTCTAATTAGTAAGCACTGCTTTAAAAGAACAAGTAAAATATTAACTAAAACTGCACTATCTTGTATTTTCGTTTTCCTGGCTGATAAACTTCAACAATGCTTTTTACAGAATCGTAGAATAGTTTGGCTTTAAAGATGACCGAGTTCCAACACCCCTGCCATGGGCAGGGGCACCTCCTACTAGACCAGGTTCCTCAGATGGCTTTAGACCGTTACGCACTGATGTTTGTGTT
Organism: Merops nubicus; assembly: GCF_000691845.1. Taxonomy (NCBI): domain Eukaryota; kingdom Metazoa; phylum Chordata; class Aves; order Coraciiformes; family Meropidae; genus Merops; species Merops nubicus. Next base: position 34,827 of record NW_008586038.1, on the reverse strand, counting down.
TGCTATCTATAAGCAGTTGCAACCATCAGAATGCTCTACTATCCCATATGCTGAGTTTCATGTCATTTACCATCATGCATTCTGATTTTTGTATAATGGGCACTAAAGTTTTACCTTCTGTTTTGTTATAGTCACAGTGGTTGTACACTGAGATTTGTCATGCCTGACTAATACTGGGACCAGTGTACTGCCACCAGTACACTCCAAATGAAGCCATGAGGGGCACACTTAATCATTAGATGAGTATACTTAGAGATGTAGAGGAAGAAATTCAAGTTAAGCAAAACTCAGGGAAAAAAATAAAACCAAAGGGCAGTGCTGAATTGCAAAGGTCATACCTGGTCAATGCCTCTGCCAGCCTCTGATCTCCATGCTTGTGAAGGAGGCAGGGGAAGGACATACCACGTGCCTGCCTGTGTCCCTGCCAGCACAGCCCAGCTCCATGCCGACAGACCCTGCGGCTGCAGTGACTCTGGCTGCTGAGGGCTCCTAACATGGCACTTGAGTCAGTGCTGAGTACTGCTAGAAATTAGGAGAATTACTCTGTAACTTGTATGGACTGTTTCTAGAAGGTGGTTGTCACACGCTGTTAAAGATTGCATCTCTTTGTGGTCTGTTGACTAAAAAGTATAATTTAAACCTTTAAAATATACATCACAGTGTATGTAGACTGTAACGTTAACAAGCTTGTACTATGCCAGGTTGACTGACAAGATAATATATATTTAAATAAAAAATGACAGTGGGCTCCACCAGATTTCTCTGGAATTGAAGTGGCAATTAAACATTACTCAGTCTTCTTTGTACCACAAATTAATGAAGAGATAGAATAATCAGCAAGGAAGCTTACAGCCAGAAAATAGCATTTACATAAAGTGATCTTTACTAGAAAGTCAATATTTGCCACACTGTATATACGCAGTCTTTTCTTTAAAAAAAAAAAAATTAAAACCAGGACCATGATACATGTCATTACTCTACAGTGATGACTACTGTACCACAAACAGCTATCAAATATAGTGCCAAACGCTATTAGTACTTGTGCTTGCCATAGAAATTAGAAAAGCTTACATACAGTTCCTAAATGAGGGCAGCATAAGTAGCTCTGGGCAATAATTCAGACTGTCCAATCGTGTCAGTTTTACAAGAGGACTGTGACTAACAATAGCTCTCTAGTACCAGGAGTAGTGGGGAGCAGCTTGGGACGGGATGCTGGATGTGGGAATTCGGGTTATGGGTTAGGTCAATGCCGCTACCTGAGGTGGAAGCATCTTGCTTTTGATAGTGTTAAATGCAAATTAAGGACCCTGTTGGAGGCAGCTAAACCTAGGCAGCGTCAGGGTGCTCAGTGTAATATTTAAGAATACAGAGCTGAATATGTATACGAGTGTTTCTTGCATGTAGTGCAACGGGTTAGAACTTGCATGCAAAGGCTCAGACCCTGTGGACTTCAGAGAGAAATCTGTTACTGCAAGATGCTGCATTAGATTTGCAATATGAGGTAAAGACCATATATAATAAAGTTGGCCTGTGTAGGTGGCAGTAATTGTGGTATTTGCACTGAATAACACCAGGAATTCACTGCTGAAAAAAAGTCATACATAAAATTGATGATGGATTTATATGACATAAAATTATGTGAAATGAATAAAATAACTTAAGTGACAGTATTTAAGAAAAAAAAAAAATCACGTGTTCCTATGAATATACTGGAACAAGGACAAAATCTTACTAACATAAAAGTACAACAAAACTTTTTTATTCAATTCCAAGGTGGAACTGCTTGATAGGTTGTTTCCTCAGTTGAATAAAACACGTGGTGGACTTGACAAAAGATAATCAAAATAAATTACTGTCTAAGCCTAAATTCATTGCAGTATTGGAGTGATGATCCTGTACCTAAGGTTGCACTGCCAGACCTAGACTCATAAAATATTGTTACAGCCAAGTAATAATCCTAAAATGCCAGTCATGTTTTCATTCAGGCAATATTCAAAGTAATTAACAGGTTCATTAAAAGTAATATTATAATGAGTATAAAATGTTTTATGATTTCAAATGTCCTAGCACTTGCCTTAGCTGGAGGTGACTTCTATTTGAAGCTAGAAAAAACTCTTAACAACCTTGAGGTTTCCAAGTATTTAAAGAGTGCAGTTTTTTTCACTAAGAATAATGAATGGAAGTTTTCATACACGTATAGCTAAGAGACAGCTTAATTTTCCACCCTTATATGTAACATTCATAATACATTCTTGGATGAAGCAGTATGTGCTCCATCTTGCTTGGAGATTATTTTAATTAATACAAGTACTGTTTAAACCAGAAGGAAGTCAGAATGTGATCTGTGAATTCAGGGTTATAGTGAGGGCTCCAGTGCTGCTGAATTGTATGAAGTGTGTGTGTGTTTCAAAATGAACAAATGTATTAATCATAGAATCATAGAATGTCTGGGCTGGAAGGGACCTCCAAAGGTCATCTAATCCAACCCCCCTGCCATAAGCAGGGACATCTCCAACTAGATCAAGATACTCAGAGCTTCATCCAGCCTGATCTTGAACGGCCCCGGGGATGGGGCCTCCACCACCTGTCTGGGCAACCTATTCCAGTGGTTTGTCACCCTCATATTGAAGAATTTTTTCCTAATGTCTAGCCTAAATCTGCCCTTTTCTAGCTCAAAGCCATTACCCCTCATCCTGTCACTACAAACCCTTGTGAATAGTCCCTCCCCTGCTTTCTTGTAGACCCCTCTCAGGTACTGGAAGGTCACTCTAAGGTCCCCCTGGAGCCTCCTCTTCTCCAGGCTGAACAACCCCAACTCCCTCAGCCTGTCCTCACAGCAGAGCTACTCCAGCCTTCTGATCATTTTTGTGGCTCTCCACTGAACACGTTCCAACAGGTCCACGTCCTTCTTCTGCTTTTATATAATTAGCTTTAAGATTGAGTTTTTAAAGTAGCGTAATGCATATGTACTTTGTATGTGCCAATCATAGTAAGTTTTATTGTGCTAGGGTTTTCTAGAAAAGTGAGATATTTTTCCAGATACTTTATTTCTGACAAGAGACTTTTGGAATAAAATGTGTATTTTTTTTTTTTTTTAAAGATTCCTGTAGATTGTTTTGAAAAATGAGCAAAACTAAAATCTTCAACTAAAATTGATGATTTTTATGTTGGATTAAGAAATTTTTATGCTTGTATTTTCATCCTTTGGATCTGGAAAATTGACAATTATACTGTCACCTGTCTTAAAGTATTATTTTAAAGGAAGAAGGGAAAAGAAATGGATTTTTCTCCACTGAACAAAGCAAAACTTTCTTCCAAAAATATTTGAAAAAATACCTGCCATTTCTAACATGCTTTATGGCGTATGTTTCCTAGTAGGAGAAGCAGTTTAAGATGGCACAGCTAGACTCTTTAACTGACAACTTTCTCATTATCAGTCTCATAAGGATGAATATTTTCTTGTGGCAAAGGAAAGTAATTGTATATGCAATTAGAAAAAAAAATCCATGTTCAGTCTGGAGAAATAAATGCATTATCAGAGAAAAGGCCTTTATGAATTGGGTAAAACCAAGATACTATTAAAGTTACTTTGCCTTTTGAAATTTCTATTATATATGCTCTGTAGAGAGATGGTCTAGCATACCTGAGCACACTATTCAACAATGCACCTAGGCTTTTCAGTGTCTTTTGTCCTCCTCTGTATTTTGAATAAATGTGGTGGCATATTATTTTGTGTTAGGAAATCATCATTACTTAGTTACAGAAACTCTAGTGATAATATTAAAAATGGAATATTGTCTCCTTGGAAGAATATATTACAAAAGTAATACTAGGCTGTAGTTTTGGAGGAATGATACAACCAGATGACCTTTGTGTCCACTATTGATTTGATTTAATGTAGTTAAGAGCCAAATGAAATGGCCTCTGATGAAATGCAGATGAGCAAGTACTCAGTATTTTTGCTTCACTTTTTTTTTTGTCAGCAACAGCTTGCTTAGTGGTTAGGATCATGATGAAATCTTTTTAATACCTGATGTACTTCTTGGTCTCCTGTTAGGATCCACTTGCAATATGGTTGCAGGTGCCAGCTCCAAGCCTTGCCAGGGTGGGCTGTCTGCCTGCAGTGTGAGCCAGAAACATACTTTCCCGATTGAAGTCCTAAAATACCCTAATGTGTTGTCTTGGCATGTCACCTCAGATCCTCACCAGGCCGTACTGCTTTTCATTGCCATACATACACATGAGGGACAAGCTTCTGCACGGCTTTGTACGAGGTGGGTATAAAGCACTGTGAGAGCAACATCAGTGGTATGCAACTCTTTCTAATACTGTTTGGAGTGGGAGAGTTGGCCAAATGTGAGTGACTGTAGGAAGTGTGAGGCAGGGGGTGTCAGTCCAAGTTTCTGGTTTGGAGACTGAATGATGGGAGCTCTGGTTCTTACTGTTTTGACAAGGGAAGCCTGAACTGGTGCTGGTAGAAGTACCCGAGTCAACTCATGTGATTGAAATTGTTTAATAATAATTTCTAGGATGATTAATTATCTTTATTGCGGTAGTGCCTGCGTGCCATGCATGCAACACTGTCTTTGCTTGCAGCAGGCAAGATTGTTTTGTGGGGTATTCTTTGGGGTTTTTTTTTGCTAGATCCCAATAGGTCCTCTGAAGCAAAATGGTTAGTCCTTAGAAATCAAACTTCTGTGCTATTGAGTTAGAAGGACTGTCCTTTTTATACTGAGATTTCTGTTTTGTTTATACCATTTTTATGAGTATGGCAGAGGCTACACCTGGTAGCTTTTTGTATGTGGTCTGGAGTTGTGGTAGCATGGTTACACTGTGTAAATCATTTCAAACAAAAAAATAGTAATGTTGGTGAGGAAGGTTTACTTCACCATAATCTGGCTGCCTTGTGTGATTTTATTTTTGGACACTAAGGTACTGAAACCATCACATAGATTTATGACTTACTTGGAGGACATAGAGCAGCTCAACAAGGCTTTTTTTATGTGCCTATTTGCCACCTAGTTTATGTGGACTTGGTAGATATTCTGTGTACCTGAGTCAGTGTATAAATCCCTGAGTATTATTCATGTATAAATTCTCTTTTGAATGTATAGCATTTATCATGCATTCAACTTTTCAGTCAAACAGAAGTGTAATGTTAAGTGTTGATTTAGTATAAAATATTGACTATTAAGTATATAAAATACTGAATTTAGAATATGCAGTATACAGGAAAATAGCTGAGAGCTGCTTACATGGGTCATCAAAGAAGATTTTATACTGTGCGGTGTCATATCATGAATGTGTCACACTCTGATTTTCTAGTTCAGTTGTTCACTATCAAAAAGTCACTCTGATGGGAACATTCCATTTCAAAAAGTCACATATTGTGGTCACCATGTGTACTGTGTATTATTATTGTCTGTGTTTTATAACTTGAAGATGGTAACATCTAAGACACACTATACTAGGCACTATAGCAGCATAAGGAAGCCAGTCTCTGACCAAGGAGAGTTGTAATCTAAGACATGAGATGACTGATGGAGAGATTTGGAGTCCAAAAAAAGGAAGTGTATATCAGCAGTGCTCGTATGGTAAGGTAGTAGTGGTACCAAACTGTACAATAGATTGTATCTTGTAAATGTTGTTTATTTATTACATCATGAAAATTCTAGAAATTTCTCATATTTCTGAGAGTATTGTAGGAAGGTGGAGCAGGATGAATGAAACCGTGGAGGAAAGACCTGTATCTGTCCACAAACAGAGTTTAAACAGCTCAGTTTTGCCAGGACCATGAATATGTAAACTCTACACAATGACCTGCAACAAACTCTTATTAATTCTCTTCCTATTTAAGGGCAAAACCCTGGCTTCTAGGAACTGAAGTCAGGAGTGGCTTTCTGGTATTTCTGATATAGTACTGTTCAGGACTTGTTGCTTGGAGGCTGTCCAGTTTTCTCAGGGGTGTCCTGGGAATTGCCCTTTCACACCTAGGGAGAAGGAAAATCAAGACAGACCAAAGTATTTTTGGATGTAAATGTTTTCTGTACTGTTAGCAATGCTACGCCCTTCTTCTAATTTACTCTGTGTCCCTTTCTGCCTCTCCACACAGCTTTCTTTCATGCATTTATTAAATATTAATTAGATGGTAATGTACTCTATTAAATTACAGGAAACTTTCCAGTGGTTTTATGCTTTGAGCTTTGAAAAATCAGTAAGGAAATATATTAGAACACTAGTAGTTCTACACTAGTAGTGTAAATACATTCAATTCTGCCATATAAGTCTGTACTGAATTTTTCTTATCATCACAGAATCTCTAGAAAATTGACATTTTTGCATAAACACAATAATAAACAATAGTCATAGCAAAATGGAAGCGCTTGTTCTTTCTGCCTTCTTACTTAGGTGTCACCTTTGGAGGGTATAAAATATCTCGGTAATTGAAAGATAAATGTAAACAGAATAAAATTACATAATGTTTCAAGGTTAAGTATATGATTGCAGACCTAATCTAGTCACTTTATGCACTTCCCGTGTGCCTGCAGGGATTGAGAAGGACGTTGTATGCCCATGCTGAATTTGTGGAAGGCAAAAAGTGGCAGAGGGCTTCAATTCACAATAGTTGTTTTACCTTAGGTTTTGTGATTCTTCACTGGAACTTGCTGAAAAACATCAGGAAACACCTAATTTACAATGGATTTTTATGGTTTATGTGCATTGATGCTGCCTCTGTGGTACCATTGTCATGGAAGCTCCTTAGATGGCTGCAGTTTATGCCAGCTGCAATCACTGTGTCTGGGTTGTTGGACCTCGAGATGTTTACTACTTCTGAAGTCTGGTTGTATGTACTACCTGTGCCTCAAATCCATACTCCAGCACAAACTTATTTGTGAAATTGTGTGCTTACTTGTGTGTTCCTGAATTTATTTAATTTCTAACCATAACTGCAAACAGAATACAGGGCAGAGGGATAAAAATCACTCAAGATAAATAGTGAGATACTGAATGATGTAAACATGCAGAGGATTTTACATATTCTGTAGCAAGTCTTTGCTAACAGTATATTGCAAGGTTTATAATCTAGTTTATAGTTCAATGGAACAAAACTTTGAAGACTTGAAATTCAGTAGAAAATAGGAACAGAAACGTTCAGAGTGCTTTTTGTGCACCATACTTTTTCCCCCTGCTACTGCTCTGAAGTCATCTCAGCCTCTGGATTATAGAACTGTAGTATCATAGAATGGTCTGAGTTGGAAGGGACCTTAAATATAATCAAATTCCAACCCCCTTGTCATGGACAGGGACACCTTCCACTAGACTACATTGCTCAAAAGCCCCATCCAACCTAGCCTTGAAAACTTCAGGGATAGGGCATCTACAGCTTCTCTGGGCAGCCTCTTCCAGTGTTTCACCACCCTTACAGTAAAGAATTTCTTAATATCTAACCTAAATCTACCCTTTTTCAGTTTGAACCCATTACCCTTTGTCCTATCACTACATGCCCTCATAAAAAGCCCCTCTCCAGCCTTCCTGTAGGCTCCTTTTAGGTACTGGAAGGCTGTTGTAAAGTCTCCCCATAACCTTTTTTTCCTCAGGCTGAACAAACTTATCTCCCTCAGCCTGTCTTCATAGGAAGAGTGCTCCAGCCCTCTGTTCACTTTGTGGCCCTCCTTTGGACTTACTCCAACAGATCCACGTCCTTCTTATGTTGAGGACCTCAAAGCTGAACACAGTATTCCAGGTGGGGGTCACATGAAAGTGGAATAGAGAGGCAGAATCACCTCCCTCAACCTGCTAGCCACACTTCTTCTCATGCAGCCCAGGATATAGTTGACTTTCTGGTCTGCAAACACACATTGATGGGTGATGTTGAGCTTCTTGTCAACCAACACCCTTAAGTCCTTCTCCTCAGGGTTGCTCTCAATCCACTGATCTCCCAGGTTGTATTTGTGATTGGGTTTGCCCTGACCCAGATGCAGGACCTTACACTTGCCCTTGCTGAACTTCCTGAGGTTCACACAGACCCACCTCTCAAGCCTGTCAAGGTCCCTCTGGATGGCATCCGTTCCCTCCAGTGTGTCAGCTGCACCAAACAGCCTGGTGTCAGCCATAGACTTGCTGAGAGTGTGAGCAATCCCAGTGTGCATGTTGCCAACAAAGATATTACACAGTGCTGCACCCACATCTGACCCCTGAGGAACACCACTGGTTATTCTTCTCTACTCTACATCGAGTCTCTTCTCTGTGTTGAGTCATTGACGGCAGCTCTTTGTGACCATCTACCCAAATCCTTACCCACCAAGTGGTCTGTCCATCAAATCCGTGTCTTTCCATTCCAGAGACTAGGATGGCATGCAGGACAGTGTCAAACACTTTGCACAAGTCCAGGTAAATGCCAACAGTTTCTCTTTGCTTTTTCCATCGACACTGTAACTCTGTTGTAAAAGGCCACCAAATTTGTCAGGCATGATTTGCCCTTAGTGAGGCCATGTTGACTGTCACTATTCGCTTTATTATGTGCTTCCTTGGATCATTCTTCCTACGGGACAGTCCTTCCTTCTGTATTGCCTTGCTTGGCAGATTGAAAAGTTTGAATTATTTGCATAGATCCTTTGTTTTGCATCTTCACTATGTCTTCATGTCTTCTGAGCTCTCCTGTCCTCTTCACCTGCATCACTAGATCCCCTTCATAAGTAGTGTTACACAGCATTTGTGAAACAAAGAGATTCTGGCAAGTCCTCAGCCTTGCAGGTTTGGCATCCTGTCACGTCTATGTCTGGAGAAGATATTTCTATGAAGGCAGCTAGAAGAACATGCCTCATACTCAGGCAGTTCACAACTTATTTGGGAAGGTGGCCTTGGAGAATAAAAGAAAGCTACTGTTTACATTTGTTGTAGCACTGTTACTGGTTTATCCATCGTTAATTTAGAAGATGATTGCCATGAAACCTATGCTCGTTTGAAACATAAGTGCATATTATTTGCCTGAACAGTTACAATATCCTTTCTGTCATATATACAGATTACTAAAAGCATTATTTCAGTTTTTCATTACTTATTCTTTGTGCAGCTGCTAAAGCAAATGCTTTGTCATAATCCTGCCTACATAAATTTCTGACATAGAAGAGAACTAGTAACAGGTATCATTAGGATGCTAAAAAATTCAGCGTCCATTTTGGACTTTATTGATTATAAACTCTAAATCCTGAACACAGACCTCACTTTATGAGCTCAGTTCCACAGGCTTTCATAAGACAGTTCTTGTAGTCAGCTTGTTTTGCTCATTTTTAGTGTTACTGTAATGTGCATGCAATCTAAATGAAAAAATAACATCCTGCACTCGTAAGCTGAACATGATACAAAATCAAAGAGCAATAGTTCTGCAACAGACAGAGATACTATTGAGTTGCATCATATCCTATGTCACATTAGTGAGCATATGAATTGATCTGATGTTACTTTTTCTCCCAGTTGTCACCATATTTATATAGCACCAGTCAGTGTCTTATTTCTACTTTATATTATCCAGTGTTGTGGTGGGCTGACTCTGGCTGGATGCCAGGTGCCCACCAAAGCTGCTTTATCACTTTCCTCCTCAGGTGGACAGGGGAGAGAAAATACAACAACAGGCTTATGGTTTGAGATCAGGACAGGGAGAGATCACTCAGCAATTACTGTCACAGGCAAAATAGACTCAATTCAGGGAAATTAGTTTCATTTATTACCAATCAAATCAGAGTCGGATAATGAGAAATAAAACCAAATCTTAAAAATACCTTCTTCCCACCCTTCCTTTCTTTCTGAGCTCAGTTTCACTCGCAATTTCTCTACCTCCTCACCCCTAGCATTGCAGGGGGACTGAGAATGGGGGTTGTGGTCCGCTCATCACATGTTGTCTCTGCTGCTCCTTCCTCCTCAGGGGGAGGACTCCTCACAGTCTTCCCCTTCTCCAGCTTGGGTTCCCCACCATGGGAGACAGTCCTCCACAAACTTCTCCAATGTGAGTCCTTCCTGCAGGCTACAGTTCTTCATGAGCTGCTCCAGCATGGCTCCCTTCCATGGGGTGCAGTTCTCCAAGAGCAGGCTTCTCTGGTGTGGGTCCCCCTTGGGGTCACAAGTCCTGCCAGCAAACATGCTCCAGTGTTGGCTCCTCTCCACAGGTCCACAGAACCTACTTCAGAATGGGCTTGCCACGGGGTTGCATCCCCCAGCATCAGGGATAACCCCCAGTTAGAGAAAAGGTTTCAGCTTCTCCCAGCACCTAGGATAAACCCTTGTTAGGGAAAATTCAAAGCGTCTTATGCTCAATTCAAAGGCAACCACATGAAGCACACTGAGCTCAGTGTAACATCCCAAGGACCTGCTTATGTGGCATCTCTAAGTGTACTACAAAGCATGAAAAAGCCATACATTCAAAAGCAAAAATAATTATTTCAATCCACACATGTTGATTTTAACCCATATACATTAATTTCAATCAACAGCTGTCTAAGCAAAGTGAGTTATTAGGAATACTGTACTTAACTGTTGTAACAGTTTACAGACCTACTGAAGGAGAAATCCACATTGGAAACTCTGTTTTAGCCTGAATCTGAAGCACAGCTCCATGTGGGCTGCTGTGAAGAAACTGAACTCCACCTGAGCCAGACCCAACACACTGGTCTGTTTGGTGAGATGACCCATGTGACCTCTAGGCCAGAGACCTCCAATACAAGCACAAGCTGTGACAAACTGTCCCTGGTGGTGAGCAGAAACTAGACTTGCCTGTGGGGGCTGTTTCTCTGTCCTTCCCTATGCAGCATGGCTACCAAGGCCGCTCAGAGACACAGATGCCAGTGATGCCACAGAACACGTGGAAGGCATAGGAGTGCTCCGTCAGCTCCTGGGTTGGGGGAATCTGCTTCCTCCCACCTCCATAGTCACTCCAGGAGTGTGGGCAACAGTCAGCCCAGGTCCCTGTGCCACACCAGCCCTCCTACTCCAGCATGGCAAGGGATTCTTCTTCAGGCTCTATAAGGGAACTGCCAAAGCATTGCTCTCTGACAGCTCAACAACCACACAACCTGCTTCTCCCATCCTCTTCCTGAAACAGCTACAGGCAAGGAGCCAGGAACACCAAAATTCTTACCACGGTTGCCTTCCCATACTCAATCTATACACCAGCAACCCACAGCGACCAAAACCTTGTCACACAAACCCAATACAAGTGTGACATAAACAATGCTAAATGAACAGCAGAACAATTCAATACCCTGTGCTGATTTATGAACACATGCAATGAAATACGAATCACAGTGCAAAAGAGATAATATAATTTTTGTGTACAGCAGCAAACCTGAAATTGTATTAACAGTTTGGAATAAAAGTGCAGTGAAGCCCTTTGTCAGGAGAGGATTTTAGGATGTAATTAATGGCGCCGTTTCTTGCTCTGATTTGAACTCCTAACCCAAACGAAAGAGTAGGTATGCTGCATACTTGCTTGAGGGAGGGAAGGCTGGTCTAGTCAGCAGTTCACCTGCATGACCTTTACATTTCCCTGAAGGAGCATGCAGAATCTGTTTGCTCTCTTCCCTTCCATAAGGAGGGAGGTGTAGAGTATCTGCTGCTTAGCATGCACACACTTAACTCCTGTTAATCCTTTTGGGAGTTACACTGTGGTATCAAAGTAAGTATATACTTTTAATCTCTAAAGCAGCACTCTAAGAGGTAACTGGAATTTATAGGTCTTACCAATTTGCAGCAGTGCAGGTGAATAAAGAGAGTCTTTAAAATAAAGCAGCTGCTGACTCAGCCTAGATAGAAGCTCGGGAGTAAAACTGAAAAATCAGCAGTGCGAGTCCCTCCCCATCTAACAGCTGATTGAAAGTATTACCCTTTTCCTGCTAATCCTCAGAGAGTGGTGTAATGTAAAGCATTGAAGCTATGGGTGTCTAAATATCAGGAGACTTTAAAGGGTGGCTCCTCAGGGTATTCTCCCACAGCCGACACGGAGAAACAAAAAAATACTAAGGTTTACTTTACATCTGAAAGGTAACAAAATTGTTAAAGTAAATTAAGTAGGGCTCACTAACATGGAGATGGTTTAGCTAGATTCCCTTTGCTATTAAAGAGTGGTAGGAGCATCCGCACTTGATCTCTTTTATATTTTTATTACCTGGGACAAGCAAGATTCAGTAGTCAACCCAGTTTGAATAACAGCTATTAAAATAGTTCACTGCCAATACATGTTGAATAACTGTATCATTGTGTAACATCAGATTTATGCAATGTGCTATTGTCAGGTGATAGATAATTGAAATGCAAGTTTGTTTTATGGTACTGCAATGTGCACATTTTGAATCCACGTTTGAGGGCCAACCTTAATTAAATGAAAGATCACTTCAACCCACAAATAATTATGTTACCCCTCCAATCATCCATATGGTTGAAATGTCTGCCTAATGTTTATAAATTTTGAAAAATAGATCCTAACATACAGTTTAGGAGTAAACAGC
>NW_008586038.1:1803-22299 GCF_000691845.1 Merops nubicus | reverse complement strand
TCCTGCTGATAATTTAAAATAGACATACTTTCAGTTATGTCTATCCTTAGGCGCTGGTGATACGATGAGTGATTGGAAAAAATACAGTGGAATCTGAGGGCTGATACGTAGAAAAATAATATTTCATAGAGTTAATAAAAAAGAGCAATGTTGTCTTAAAAAGCTGAAAATGCTCAATGTGTATTCTGATAGTCTGTTTTCAATTAATTTCTAACATCTGGTGATTGATTAATTATTTCTAGAAAATCGTGGCATTACAGTTGTGCCACTTAATGTTTTTTTCTTTGCAGTTGTCAAAAACCATTGTGTGTGTTAGACATTACTCAGGGTGCTCTAAGAACCAGAAGCTTGTTCTTAGTAGTCATTTTTTTTTTCAGGTACAGCTCACAAGTGTTACTTCCTGAAAGAAAGTAGCTACACTCAATTTTTTTGTAACCATATTGCAGCCAATTGCTTAGTTTTAAAATGATAAAAACCATAGAATGTTATATTTTAAGGATGCAGAAATTCCAGTGTTTTGGGTTTTTATTCTCATAACTCATTACATATTGCTTTTGAATAAAATGTACAGCTACCTATTGAATGCCCATTTCACTATGTAGAATGCAAGAAGCAAGTACTATGGACAGAATTCCATAAGGTAAATATTGTCTCTAGTTGAAGATATGGAGGCAAATTGAAACTGCAAATGCAATGAAAAAAATATACAAATAAAAATCCTCTGTTCTTTCAGATATTTATGGAGAAATTTTCTGGATCATTAAATGCCTCTTTTCATTTATAATATGGAAATGTAGTGAGATGCACCTGGTATTTCTGATGAAAGAAATCACACTCAATTTTTTCACTTTCGTGAAGTTTAACACATCCATGATCCGAATAACAGATTTTACAACAAAAAGCTTTATGAGTTTATTCTGAAGGCTGATAACATGAGACAAAATATCAGAACAATTAAGTGTATGCATAAATCCAGATAACAACAGAGAAAATAAATAGTCTTTAGAAAATCTTTATGAGCCTGGGACATGTTGTGATTACTGTTCTATAGAGACAAAATATTTTTGTAAGAACTCATGAATCTGCAGTTAAATTACAAAGAAGATGACATTACACAAAACAAGGAAATGTAAATCTGAAGTTTATGTTCATGACTTCAAAGTCTAGACATCTGTATTTCATCTCAGAATTGAAACAAAAGCTAAACCCTAAACCAGCTACTACTCATTAAAATTTATATACATGTATGTAATTAGAAGTGAATGAAGCAGTAGACAAATGTGATAATTTACTGGTCTTTCTTAAAGAATTGTCTGTAAAACTTTTTGTGTCTTAACTTACAGTTGATGTCCTTCACAGACTAGAAATGTTAAAGCAGGTCCTGACGTGACTTCGGTAGAATATTGTTTATGTGTAGCCTTGGGAAGTTTTGGCCTCAGATTGTGTTAAATGAATGCCCTGGCAACGGCAGCTGTCCTTTTCTGGAGCTAGCTGCTGATATTTCTAATGTTGATAATCCAACTCCATGTTACAGCCTAAGACTGCTGTCGTACAACTCCGTGCGTGGGTGACTGCTGCCTTCCCTATTCCTCTGACCTTTTTCTTGTTTGAGTGTGGAGTCAACCATGCTAGATTGAAATGCCTTCACTGTTGATTTAAGATAAAAAAAATGATTTTGCATTGGGGCGTTGGGTTTAGGAAGCACTGATGGGCTCCATTTAGTTTGCTTTGCTGTTGTCATGGTGATTGCCAACATGGAGGTGGTAAGAAAAGCCTGAGGTAATAACATTTGCAGCTCTTCCAGCTGTCTGCAAAATAAATATGTCTGTGACCTTAGATTCTAGAATGTATTTTTTTAATAAGTGGTGAATTTCAGTCCCTGAAATAAACGTAATTTTTTTAAATGAACACTTTGAAATGTATATTTATTTAAATCTATAGGATCATATTTTAATTCCAGTGTAGTTGATAGTATGGAATGTAACTGCATGCTTATGCTTTGAGAATGTATATCTTACTACTTAACTTTCCCTGGGCAGAGTCTAAGATCCTGTAGTCCTCCCAGGTCCAGCAGTAGGAAGTCTTGTAAACATAAGAGTTTTCTCCATAGAACTGTCCTTGAAAAATAAATCTATGCAATTAGCCTCCTATCACTCTGCCCAACACTTACTCCTTCAAATACAATGTTTCGCTATTCAGTGGGTCTAGTTTAGATTAGGTCTTCAGATCAGGGCTGCAAGTCTCTGTCCATTTACATATGTGATGCTATTTAATGATGTCATATTATTGACCTATATCATAACCTACTAGACAGTTTTTGTCCAACAAGACTTTTTGAGGCTATCTGATTACAAGGTGAGTAGAACAGGGGGAAAAAAAATGCATTGCTGGAGAGGCGGAGAGGGTTTTTCAGTCTTTGCATTTTCTGAGGTGCCATGTAAGGTTGCTGTGAAGGATGAAAGAGTCACATAGTGTGTCCAAGGCCTCCAGTTTCTTTTGCAATGCCTTAAAGGAATGTGAGGAAAATGGACTGTTTCCCAAGACTTCTCTTTGAGTGCCATGCTCAGAGGCTCTGTGAATAATGTTCTGTTGGTACTCAAGTACCAAGATAATAGGAGACACTTCCAGTAGGCCCAGATTATTTCCTTTCTGCCCACTTAAGTTGCTACTTAGGGTCATGAAATCACCTGAAAATAGACATAGCCAACAAGATGACTTGTGACAGTGTCCAATGGGATCTGGGGTCACATCCCTCACATTCCTTATCTCTCTTCAGCTCAGAAAACTCTCCTCTTGCAGCCCAGAGTAATCCTTCCTTTAGGTGATGTTTTCATCTTTATCTGTCCATTCTTACTTGACTTTGCTCTTCTTAAACTACAAAATATATTCGTTCGGTACTGGGAGAAAACCTGCAAATGTATCTGTCACTGGCCTCAGTTCAGGCTGTGGGAATGAGGCAAGCAGGTTGCTGCAGAAATGGCCCAGAAGTTAAATCTGGCACAACTGATGTTTCATTTCTCTATACATTTCTCTGTTCACATCTCCAAGCTTGGAAGCTGAATCTTATGAGTTACATGAGTCTGTGATTACAAGTTTTTACTTTGGGTCTGAAAGCTTAGGACAATAACGGACTAGGCTTTTCATCTTGGACAAGCGGTATCCAAGTGAAACAAGTTCTATTTAGTGATCACTGGGTAGAAGATTGATGTACAGAACTTGGTGTACAGTCAAGATTAAATAGGTTTTAGCTATACTCATCTGTATATGTAAGTGATCTGATATTTTATCACTTGATAATGTGAACTCCTTCTTGCCCTGTCACTGCAGTCTTCAAAAAGGGCAAGAAGGAGGAATGACAGGTAAGTCAGTCTCACCTCCACCCCTGGAAAGGTGATGGAACATCTCATTCTAGGGGTCAGCTCTAAGCATGTGGGAAAAAAAAGGTTATTAGGAGTATTCAGCATGGATTCACTGAGGGGAAATCATGCTTCACCCATCTGATAGCCTTCTATGATGGTGTGTCTAGCTGGGTAGATGAGGAACAGCAGTGGATGTTGTCTACCTCAACTTCAGCAAAGCTTTTGACACTGTCTCTTATAATATGCTCATAGGTAAGCTCAGGAAGTTGACAGTGAGACGTATTGAGAACTGGATGAACGACAGAGTCCAGAATGTTGTGGTCAGTGGCACAGGGTCTAGCTGGAGGCCTGTAGCTAGAGCTGTTCCCCAGGGGTCAGGACTGGGTCTAGTGTTGTTCAACGTATTCATCAGTGACCTGGATGAAGGGACAGAGCGTACCCTCAGCAAGTTGGCAATGATACAAAACTTGGAGTAGTGGCTGGTACACCGGAAGGCTGTGCTGTCATTCAGTGAGACCTGGACAGACTGGGCAGTTGGCCGGAGGGGAACCCAATGAAGTTCAGCAAGGGCAAGTGCAAAGTCTTGCACCTGGGGAGGAATAACCCCATGCACCAGTGCAGGTTAGGGATTGACTTGCTGAAAAGCAACTCCATGGAGAAGGACTCCGGAGTCCTGGTGGATGACAAATTAATCATGAACCAGCAGTGTGCATTTTTAGTCAAGAAGGCCAATGGTGTCCCGGGGTGCATTAAGAAGTGTGTGACTAGCATGTTGAGGGAAGTTCTGTCTCTCCACTCTGCTGTAGTGTGACCACAGACCACATCTGGAGTATTGTATCCATTTCTGGGCTTCCCAGTTCAAGAGAGACAGGGAGTCCAGTGGAGCGCTACAAAGATGAGAAGGGGACTGAAGCATCTCTGTGATGGGGAAAGGCTGAGAGACCTGGGGCTGTTAAGCTTGGAGAAGACTGAAAGCGGATATTATCAATGCTTATAAATATCTAAAGGGATATGTCAAAAAGGATGGTAGTGGTCTCTTTTCAGTGGCACCCTGTAATAGGATAAGGGACAACAGACACAAACAGGAACACAGGAATTTCCACCTAAACATAAAGAAAAAATTCTTTACTTTGAGGGTGACAAAACACTGGAACAAGCTAGCCAGAGAGGTCATGAAGTCTCCTTTGCTGGAGACTTTCAAAACCTGACTGGATGTGTTCTTGTGTATCCTGCCCTAAGTGGACCTTCGTTGGCAGGAGCTTTGGACTAGATGACCTCCAGAGCTCCCTTCCAACCCCTACCACTCTGTGATTCTGTGGAGCTGGCCAGATATCCTGTGAGCCAGTGTTGGTATGCATAGCTCAATGAGGTAAAAAGATAATGGAAGTGCTTTAGGATAACACAAAAGGGAATAAATTTAATTAAGGCATGTAGCTCTAGGTGCCTTAAAAGCATCTATATTTGTTCCTGAAAACAGCAATGAGTAGAGTTTTGGAATTTCTCTCATTTGATTGAAAAAGCCATAACAGCTTGTCTACATGTAGTCTGTGGACTTCCATGACTTGAACTTGGGCGTAGTCAGGCAGTTGCTTCGTATGCATTTACAAGCTCAGTTTCAGTCTGATCTTAAAGTCGTAGCTAGGTACACTTAGCCATACATTGCTGCGTCTATGGGTAATAAATTGGATGGCAGGGGTCTGGCATTTAACAAATATTTTTTTCTGCAGAGCCTTCCTGAGCAAAGGATTGTGTCTGAATAACCTACTGCCATTTAATTCTTGCTTTCTCCCAGTGTGAAATTTGTGAAGGGGGAGGAGGAGGAAGCTACATTTTTAATTGTCACAAACAAAATTTAAGGATTAACTGAATTAACACCTTATTTCATAATTTTAACTGATGCAACATGTAAGAAGCTTGCTTTCCACATTTTTTTGCTAATTGCTTCATTTTCCACTATTTTTTTTGTAACTTGGTGTTTATAAAGCAAATACTGTTGATGATGGCTTTAAAACAGGAATGGGTAGTGGTTTATTTAGCATCACTTGCTTCTTCTTTAAAATGCCTTAAGCTACTGAAAAAAATTATTTACTATGTTACAAAATTTCCTGCCTTATTAGTTAAAGTAAAATTCTACAGATATTTTCACATGTAATGCTATTTCCCATATTTCACAAGCTGTTTGCAGTTTGAACTTAATCATATTTGCCTCTCCGTCACTGAAGCTTTTTAGAATTACCTTAGAGATCTAGATCTTATTTGGATATTTATAGCATAATTAGATTTGATGTATCGTACTTTGTTTATCTCGGTTAATGCCTAAAGGCTTGATTCTGATCTGAGATCTGCAGAGGCATAGCACCAAATTGGGAATAAATTCTGTATTGGAGATGCTAATAGCAGTCTTTCTCCAAAATAGTTACTCTGCTCTCCTCCTGTCTCTTAAAATGTGTTAGGTTGGAAAGATGTATTTATATTTCGTTTAGAATGAACTCATGGCAGGAAGTAGAGCTGATCTGCAGGATTTTAGTCTTTTGCCTTGGTGCTCTCCATATAGAGTATTGTATAGCTAACATATGAATACATTTTATTTATTGCAATAAATATGGTTTTGAACCTTCAAATATCCTCTACCACAAAGAGACCTGATCACTTCCACTTTTGCTTTGTATTTTTTCCTCTCTATTTTTAATAATGCAGAGATCCAGTTATAAAATTCAGCATTCCTGGAAAGTCAGACTGGACTGTTGATGCTCCGCAGAGAACTTTATTCTCATGAATCAATGGCTTAATCATCACCCAGAAATTTGTAGTTTACTCACAGTAAATGAAAAATACTTAGGTTCGGTTCTCTTTCTTCACATTCATTCTCCAAGAATAACTCAGGGCATGTGACTGCCATGAATTCACATTTTTCTTTGATTTAAAACACTTTGGTGTGGCAATAATCATGCCATAGATACTCTCCATAGCATTACAGCTGGTACTATGGTACTAGAAAAAATATTGCAAAAAAAGTATTGGCTGGTGATGCATCAGTTCTTACTGCTGGGTTATTTGTGGGTTTGTTTGGTTATTCTCTCCAAAATAAAAGAAATTGTCCAGAAGTTTTATCCCTTCTTAGATATGTTATCACAGAGCTGCTTCCACTATGACTAGTTGGCTCAGCCATGGCCACAGATGACTCTAACTTGGTGCTGGAAGAGCTTCTAGAAGTTTCTTACAGGAGCTCCCCCTGTAACCCTGCGCCACCCCGCTACCAATCTGCCACACACAAACCCAATGCACTGTTTTAACAGTTAGAAAATTTGCAGTTGTATTTTGAAGGTTATTTATAATGATGTGTTTTTAAGGAAAAACAATATACTAAGTTAAAATTTGCTGATACACAATACAGGTTTAGTCTACACTTAAAAAGACCAATACACATAAAATATTCTGCATTTCTCATAAAAATACAGGTACACGGGCTGATTTTTCTGGTCTAACCTTTAGATGAAGAATGCTGGTTTAATATTCATAAGGCAGAGGGTAATGTCTTGTTTTTTGAATTCAAGTGCACTGTAGAAAAAAATGAATGGTGCTGAAAATTACTGTTTCCATAGAATTTAATTTCTTATTGAACTGTTTGTATGGGTTTGGAGAAATATAGCTTTATTAAGAGAAGACAAATGAGTATCCTTTACTCATTATTCAGAGGTTCTGCATACACTAATTAGTACTATGTTATTTCTGAGATATTCAAATTATAGTATACAAATAAATTTTAATTGCTAATGATTTATACAAAAGTTATTAATTTCATTATTACAGAATGTTGAAACATGGGAAATTATTAATGCGATAAGTATTTTAGACAAGAATAGGACAGTAATTGTTACTATTAGTATTCCAGTGTTATCCTAAATTTACTTAGCTGTTTAGAAATGCAGAGGACAGCACAGCCTACATCTTAAAAAAATGTATAAAGCAGTGAGAATAGATGTAATATGCTGAGAGTCAGACTGATGTGAGGCAAATGTCTCATTATTTGCAGGTTTGCTGCTGTCTGACCATAAATTTAACACATTTGTGGGATTTAAGACGTTGCTGTCTGCACTGATCCATCTAAGTCAGGAGTGGCCAACCTGTGGCTCTAGAGCAGCCCCCATGCAGCCCCCTGGCAGGGTTCTGTGCAGAAGTGTGGGGAGGGTGCCCGTGGCGGGCAGCCCTGGTTGAATAAACCCCACGGCTGTGGGAGCTAGCGGATGCTGCCGAGGCCAGCCAGGCACCTCCGCTATGCTCACACCTGGCCTCGGCCGCGCTGGGAAGTGCTTGCATTTGGGTATGAACTGCTTGAGAGCTTTGCTTCCCTGCTCCACTACCTCCTAGCCCCCTACAGGGATGTGCTGTCTTCTACTTTCACCCTCATAAAGCTCCTGACAGTGTTCCATGTAGCATCAGGGTGTTGGGCTGCATCTAGCCTTTTTTCCTTCAGTATTTCTGGCTAGGTGAATGTGGGTTTTATACCTGTGGCCCCTACTGTGCATATCTGAGTGCTGCCATAGAGAGGAAGAATGCCTCCAGGAGAGACTTGGCAGGGAGCAGGAGGCTTTTCCAGGCATTTCAGAGCCGATGATTCCATTGGAGTAGAAGCATGGAGAGAAGTGAGGGTGTGTCTGTGAGTAATGTAACAAATGAGGCACAAATAATGCCTTCATGACTTTGCTTTCATTTTGCTGCAGCTGGAGTTCTCAGAACTAAGGCTGGTGAGAGCTCAGAGGTGAGGCTGTGATGGGGCACAGCAAGGGAGACCCTGTCAGAGATTACTCTTACTGTGGGCCAGAAAGGAATGAGTGGGATTTCTGTCAGGCCAGTGTGCAGGCATGTCTGTGTTGAGTTGGTGAAGGTGCAATAGGAGGACAAAGTAAAGAAAACATCTTGGATGCAATGTGAGAAAAAAGTAGCAAATGTCACATGTGACTTGTGTGGGTGAGGTTGGTGAGGAAGAGGGGCCAAAATCATGTTGGACTATGTCAGAACTGCACAGAGAAGCATAAATGATCCTGGAAGTAACAAAAGAGTTGTCTTTCACTATGGTGCGTTTGAGCAGATAATGTGAAGTTATGAGTTAGGTTGATTTATAGAATTGAATAAATGGAGACAGACTGTCAGTGAAGAAGCTTTACTTTGAGTCACCTATATAAGACTATTACCTAACAGTGTTTGAACAAGCAAAATCACAAAAGCAACTTCAAGAGAAGGGATTTAAGAAATAATCATACGAGGCTTGGGTGTTGTGGAAGAGAGGAAGTCAGTGAATTTGGGTAGATGACTGCATTTAACTGACCTGAAAAAATAGAACAGCCATTCTCTTTTCATTTCTCAGATGATGGCAAATTAACATATGTTGATTGATTTGAGTTTACAACAGCTGAAAATCAGACCTTCAATACTGAATTAGGGCAGCGTATGTAAAATGGACAGAGAGGCTCAATAAATAACTTATCTGACCTTTATATATTATTTATAAAGGGCTATGCATGCAAAGTGCTAAGCACCTTCCATTTTCAATAACCAGCCTGCAGGAGCTACTCATAAAAGCATTGCTTCAGTCCAGCAAGAAAGGAATCCAGGTTAATCACAGGATTTATCTCAGTCAGTAGGATATGATGTGTTCTGTTGCCTTATAGACATAAACCAGCTTTGTAGTGATACCTGAGAGAAAGTTTTAAATAAATCAATGGAAAAAGAATAGCTATGCCTGTATGGATCTGCTGGGAAGGAAGAAAAAAAAAATATAATTGAAGTCCTTTACTACAGATTAGCTCAAATATGGCTTATGATTAAGACTGTGTCTATAAGATTAAAAAGAGAAACCATAACTGTAAGGCAGATGGACCTGAAGTTCTCATTTGTGCAAAGCTGTTAACTGAGACTGGACCATCTAGGAAACTTATTGCAGGTCAAGCAGTTATTTATGTAAGGTACCACATTCACACCGAAGAGCAACAGCCAATGGAAGCTGTTGCAGTTGTGTAATTCCTCACAGGAAAAAGGTTTACAGTCACGGTCAGGATTTGCAGGGTTCTACACTGGGTCTTTTATGCACAGGTTCCCCAAAGTGTATAGGTTGTGTGCTGCAGACTGTGCTTGGATCAATACGAGTGTCTGGTACCAGAAGCTATGACTCTAGCAAGTTTTATTTTAAATGCAGTTTTAGAAATGAGGAAGACCATCATCATTTTATAGCCCATTCTTTCTCTGAAAGTACAACTCTCTTGTTTCAAAGACACTCACTTACTTTTCTCACATTTGATTAGGCTGACCTTTTTTTACAATTAAAAAAAAATAAAGAAATTAAAAAAGAAAAAAAAAACCCTGTTATTTAAAAAAAATCTTTTAAAAGTTCATCAACCTTTGAATAAATCAATTTAGATAGGGTTAATAAAACACTGACACATCATGGGGGTGCTTAGACAAGATCCTACTGTGGCTTTGTCTGGCCTAAAAATGTTTCTGTCCAGGGTATCATGGTAGGTTGGTTGATCACAAGGGTCCTTAACTTTTCAATGTATGTGGCATTGGCTAGACTAACTACTGTTAACTACTGCTCATCTCTTGGATGGGCTGGTACAGATATCTGCTGGTAGAAGGTGGCAGTATTCAGCCTTAAACATTATTTGGCCTTTTTAAGAATTGTGTAGCATTAATTACTCTTACTATAAGCTTTACTAATGCAGAAAATTGTGTATACTGGGGATTAGCTGGCATTCCTCTCAGAATTGTGACTTAAAGGTGTGCCTTTTTTTCTCTCAAACATTAAACAATTTTTTGTCTTTGTGAGTTCTGTGTCTACTGAAATAATTCAGTTTAACTGCCCTAAAATCAGAGATTTTTACAGTGCATAGATTGGATCTTCCAGTGTATTATCATGTCGTTGTTTTTCCTGCACACCACAGAATTTTCCCTGTGTTTAGTCTGCAGTTCAGTGTCTCTGGGGCAGCTGAGCTTTATATGAAGCTTATATTTTTCAAATTATGTTGTTTGATTCCTAAGCTGCTGCTGCTGCTTCTTAGATAAGTTTCTCTTTTTCTCATGGTTGTACCCTCCATATTTTTTCCCCCCAGAATCAACTCTTAAATGAGATTTACTGCTTTGTATTTATGAGAATTACTCTGCCTTTTGCCAGACTTCTAGAGCTTCCATATAGCTGTTGTTAAGCATAACAGAGCTAGTCCATGTAAATAGACCCATTCACTTCTTCCTCTTCTCAAGTGCTAATGAGCCTGATTGATGCTCAAGTCCTTGCCCAAACCATGTTGGAGCCTGTTTACTCTTTTGGACAGCATTACCAGTTCCATCTTTCTTCTTGCTATGGTTGTCCATTGTCTCCAGGAGTAAACTTGCTTGTCCTTGGACTTCTTTTGCTTTCCATGGGCAAGATTGGTTTCATCAGCCTCAGACATTTGGTTGTATGCTGGCATAGCTATATTGCTACTTGACATTTTGCACTTCTTTTAGGTGAATATTTATATCTTACAGGTTTTGCCAAACATGTAACTTTTATTATACATATCATATTTTTTATAATACTATATATGACATATTAACATTTCATCTTCTTATACACGAACTACCATTTTAAATGGTTTACTGGCATAAAATATTCCCAGACTCTGTCACTGTACTCTTGATTGAGAATTATAAACGTTTCTCCTTACTACATGAGCAATCTTATATTCTGAAGATTTCCTCTGTCACAGTCACAGATCATTTAATGATTGGAGTCTTCTGTCAATAGGAGAACTGATATTGAAAATGGCAGTATTTAGACCTTGAAGCTGAATTTATGGGAGGAGCTAGTTAAGTTACACTTTCCTCATCTGAGGAAAGCATAACAATGTAAATGATGCTACTGTATCTTTCTTGGGTCTGTCACTGGCTAGCTTGTGAACCAAACATACACTGAGCTGTGAATACCTGATTTCAGCTTAATAAAATACTATCTTCCATAGTCCAAAAATATGATCACTTCAGGGCTCTATTAACAAGTTGTTCAAATCCTGAGTCATTGAAGCTTAATTGCAGAACAACTGGTATTTTGTGAAATCCAAGTCAAGTGTTCTTGCCTTCAAAAATTAAGAATTTTTATTGTTGTCCTTTTAAAACTACTATATATTTTGATGTGCTTAATTTAACTCTTTATGTTGACGAAAGTGTATGTATTATTTATGATCACTGAATGTCAGGTGTAGTTGCATAGCTCTCAAAGACAGACTTCTCAATTTGTGTCATTTTTTTTGAGCAGGACTCGTGTAAGTTAAGGCCAAGCCACATATTCAAAAATTCTGTTTCTTCCTTGTTCATAGAGATTTTCTTACGTTCACATAGCACTCTGTGAATGCACTAATCATTGTAGATATGATGAATATCAAAAAGCTGTATTGGATGACATATGCTTAAATCTCTTTTGAATAGCTTGAGCTGGAAAATCAAAACTATTAATTCCACTGTTACTCTTTCTCTCTACAGCTGCTGGCTGCAGCTCTTGTAATGATCCTGGTCAAGAAGACAGGGAAAATGTTCCATCATAGGAGATATGGTCTATTCACAGAGCTCTGTCCCAAGTGAGAATAAAAAGTTGGCTAAAGAAGGAAATGACTAAGGATGGACAGTTCTGAAACAAAATTTTCTGAGTCAATTAAGCGAAATGAAAGATTTTGGTTTTTATTTAAAATGTAAAGCCTTTTTTTGATTTTACTGATGAAATGGTGGAAGGTTTCTGGTAGCTGAAGTGGTTGTCAGAGTCTTCTAATTTTATAGAGCTAGTGTTTTCCTGATAATGCTCCTATTTAGGAGATGTCAGAAAAAGAGAGAGTTTTTTTGATACACTGTCCACTGTTACATTACCCTTTTGCCTCTTTTATTGAAATTAGAACCATTAGTTCTCATTTGTTTTGACATTATTTAGTAGTCCTTGTTTTTTGACATATGGAACCTCATGAGATGAACAGACCAAAATTACAGAAGATAAGGTCAGCAAGTAATCATCTGTGCAATCAGAAAAGCTTCATGTTGTTTACAAAATCTGACCCAGACAAACATCACAATTCTTAATAACTTTTTTCTTAAAAATACAGAACAAATATAGTTATAGCAGATAATAATTTGAAGTTATATATACATACACAGACATAACTACCTTTTTACCTAGTTCTGTGCAGCATCATTTTATGGTTTGTCCCTATTATATATCTAAAAATGTACATGGTATAGCATGTAATTTGAAGACAGTAGTCTCAGAAGCAGAGAGAAGGTATGTTGTCTTTGTCTGTGTGATGCACTAAATACAAAAGCACAAGAAGAGAAATTGGCAGCATTCTGGATAAGAGAGGGCCCTCAATATCAGAGACTGCTTAAGGCATATCTCACTAGCTGCTAGATTTCCTGATTGCTCAGCATTTTGCAGAAGATTGGAATTATACTAAAAGCAAACTTACGTGTTCTGCACAAATTATTCACTATTTCTTTGCTGCAGGGCTATTGCAGAAAACAACTTGCACTTCTCTAGTTTTTCACAGAGGAGCTTTTATAATCAAAGGCAGTGATAACCTTGCTTCACCCAGCCAGATGAGCGTAAAAATTCCAGTGCTAAACATCCAGTGTCAGACAAAACTTAAGCATCAGGAGGAATCTAAAATGCTGGTGTTTTCCTCACTAACAGACAATTAATTTATTTCTAAGGAGAATCATTCCTATTCATCACACATCTCATGGTGAAGCACTCTGTGTTGGTAGAGTCATATCCCTCATGGAAATATTAATTTCAGAGTTTAGAAAAAAACACCACTCCTTTTCTTCTGTTGGTGAAGTCTAATCTTCTCTTAAATTTGACATATATCTGTGTTCTATTCCTTGACTGCTAAATTGAAGTATGTTTCAAAGACCTGCATCTATGTTTTCACAATCTTTCCATTAGTTTCAGTGCATGGATTGCTTATAGAAGTCCTATGTCCACATAGCCTCCTAATTTTTTGTTAATGAAGCGATACGTTATGCCTATTCAGGAACTGATTTTCACAAGTGTTCTGTTACAGCACCTCTTCACCGTTTACTTTCCTGAAGTACCATGAAGGTGTGATAATAAATAGACGATAGTATGAGAGAATGAAGTTTAGCTTCTAGAGCAAGCCCTTAGCCCTATTCTGACATGTCTAGACTTACGCCTTAGGCTTTGTACAGTGTCAAATAATCAAATTGTGTTGTTTAAAATACTCATTGATATATGTTGGTTTATTTTCTGATGCTGAGGGATGACTTCAGGCTAGATTTTGCCCTTGCATGTGCACAGGCAATTCCCTATGACTTTGAAGAAAGGTGACTCCTCATAGGAGCGGGATATTGTCCATCAGCCTTTATGGCAATGCAATTATTTAATCAATTGGAGTTGTGTTTTTGTGACACCTCATAGTGCACCCAATCGATAATGAATGATCAGTCAGTATTTCTGGTTTTAGTAACTGATTTGGAATGAAACACGTTCTTTCTTTTAACAATGTTATATTAAAGGCTCATCGATGCATAAGCAGGTGTTGACTTTCATTGTTTCTACAGTTGCCTTAATCCTGGTCCAAAATTGGCATGATATAGAAAAAATACAATTATCAAGTACAAATGCGATGTGCTTTTAAACCCATATTTTCAGAAGTATATGTACATTTGTGTTCATTTACTTTGCCGTTGATAGCCTAGATTTCTAAAGGTTCTGTGTTTGTTTTTTAATAGCTAAGCTGACTTTGTTCATCGTAGTTAATTACCACTTGCAGTGGGCAGTGAAAATTGTGGTATCTTGCAGGTAATACCTAGAGGAGGATTTATTAACCAGTATCTGATTACTTGCCAGCAGCATCCTGAGCTGTATGAGCAGGAGCAGAGCCAGTAGATCTACTGTTAGCTGGGAAGTAACTATCCACCTTGAGCATGTGTCCTGTGAGGGGAAGCTGGGGGAGCTGGGCTTGTTCACCCTGGAGCAGACAGCTTCAGGGAGACCTAGTGACAGCCTCCAGTGCCTGTAAGAAGGTCATCTAGGAGATGGAGCTGGGCTCACTGAAGTGGGGCAGAGTGGGAAGGTAAGGGACAATGAAAATAAATGAGAGGCTCAGACTGGATATTAAAAAAAAACAGCGCCCCATGAGGCCAGTCAGGCAATGGCACAGGATGCCTGAAGACGTGAGGTCTCTATTCTGGGAGGTTTTTCAACCTTGGCCAGCTGAAGCCCTGAGCAGCCTGGTCTGGCCTCAGAGATGACCCAGATGTCAGCCAGAGACTGGACCAGAGACCTTTTAAGGTCCCTCCCAGCCTAAACCATCTTCTCATCCTGTTCCTAACCTCCAGCCAGGTCACTTGAGATCTGTTTGCTTTTTCTGAATTTTGATCTCAAAATCTGAGATAGAAAGGAGCATGGTAAAGAAATGCTGTGGGGCTGTGCTGAGTTTGTCAGCAGTGAGATCAGGGCATTATGATGAGGAGCATGATACTGGAGGAGATTTGTTTAAGCCTCTAGGACAGTCCTCTCTATTTTCACAGGCCACCGGCTGGCAGGTCATCCCTCTTTTCTTCAGTCTAGAGGAAATAAGACAAACAAATGAAGCAGCTAGTTTGTTTAAAATATGTCTTGATAGCGTTGTACTTGTACATAGAGGAAGAATTATCCAGTAAAGCATTGGTGTGAAGTAGATGATCTGGACGTTAAAAACGAGTAAAATAGAAGTACATTATAGGACTAGATTTTTTTTTAGCTCCTCAGTGTGATTTCAGTGAGACACATAAAACCTAGTAAAACATGAAAGTAAGTAAAATGACCCTGCCTAGATCATACTTAATCTCTGGCAAAGGAGTAGTTAGTACATCTCTTTCTTTTCTGAGCTCTGTAGGTGTAGAAGCATAACTATCGTGGAAGTGCCACAAAAATAAGCTAAGAAAGACTGTAGAGAAAGGCAGTTTTTAAAAAGACAAATTTTCTGAACTTCCATGTATTATTTCTTTTTCACAGCAAGTCTTCCACTTCAAGCTGTGAAAAATATTTGATTCTGTAGCTTTAGTAACATCTATATTCCTTGGTGTACCCATAAAGAAAACAAATTCATCAGTCTAAGGGAGTTAGTTTGATTCTGCATAGCTGTGTAGAAAGAAAAAAAATGTTTTTTTCTGTATGTTGTTCCTGACTGAGTTTAAGTATATATGTCAATGTTTCATTTAAACCTTTTAATGGTTGAAAAGGCAAGATCAGCATTTTCTAAAGTTGAAGAATGATTATGTATGGAAGTTGATTTTGGAGAGTAATTGCATATTTGTATAATATAATCATGACAGTACCTAATTACTAATGAGCTTTCTGTAGAAATGAAAAGATCATAAAATATTTTCAAGACAAATGTAATGTGACTTTTAAAAAAACACACATTGTGGTAGCTTTAGGCTATGTCTATGTTTAGCCCTTATCTGGGGCTAAACTGTAGCAGTTGCTCTATCACCCGATTGAACCCTCCTCAAGCAGAGATGGGGGATCAGGAAAAGGAGAGGAGATTCATGGCTTGAAGTGAAAACAGATTTAATGAAACAGCCAAACTAATACCAATGCCAATATGAAGTATACAAAGTTCACATTCCTGTGAGCCAGCTCAGGTCAGTTGCCATGGCGGAGCCTTGACTGCTAATGGTCAGCAGACCGCGGCTGGTGTATGACTCTGTCCCAGTAAAACCAGGACAGGCTACCAGAAATTAATAGGGTTTAATGGCAGAGATACTTTTAATAAACATGCTTTAAATATAATATGCATTTAAAAAAAAGTATTGCAATCCTTATTCAGAAAAACTTCCATTTCTGTTAATGAAATTTTTCCTGAAGCAGAACACAGACTAAGCAAGGTAGTGTCAGGGAGAAAGGAAGAGCTAGCTTTACAACAATTTGAGTAGGTTGTCCTGGAATCATTACGACTATAGTAAATTGTTTTTAATATTTTTTTTGTCTGATTTTGTAAGTAAAAAGAAAAGGTCGAACATAGTTTTCTCAAAATCTCTACCTACAGCAGCCTGCCTTTCTCCAATATGCCTATAAGCACTCCCAATCCATTATCCTAGGGCAGCCGGTTTGATCCCGCAGAGCACTGCGGAGAAAAGCAACACACAGAAGCATTTTTGCACTTGAGTGTTTCGTGTGATTAATTTGGTTTGCGTGCACATTACCACAGTCACATTTCATCCACCAACTCTTCAGCCACTGTTAATGATTTTTTGTCATTTTTCTTTTTTTTTTTGTTTATAGCAACAGACGCTTTGGGAATTATGAATGAATATATGCTAATGAAGACAATAAAGTAGTTTAAAGATACACAAATGTTAAGAGGATTTGAAATAAGAGGTAGCTTGAGGCCACTGCTGTAACTAACAGGCCATTTAAAAATTATTAGCATCAGGCCCAGTGGACCAGTAGTAAAGTACAGCTGCCTTTTTAGTATGATATCAGAGCTAGCAGCCCCTAGACCCTAAGCTTTCCTCCAGTGATCACAGCTGTGAATGGTGCTGAACTGATTTTGCTTATTCCTGCAAATGCCAGCAGAGAAGCTACTAGCCTTACATAATGCCTGGGGTGATACATACAATATTTTGTTATTTGTAAAGCGATCTTTACAGCGAATTACTTCAAGTACCTCAACAAAGACATGTTCTTGTATTATTTATATTAAGCTGTTAAATCTTTTCTTAATTTTCAGTGGTCGTCTTTGCAGACTAAGTTTGATATAAAAAAGAATATTAAGTGTATTGCTCACTTTGTTGATTGAACAGCATAGTGAAGTGCAAGACTGCTCTAGTTAGCCCTAAAGTCCAAAAATAAAATGAAAAACAAGGGTTTCATTTGTGAAGACTACTATTTGAACAGCAAAAGAAGTTTACATAAAGTGACAGCTATTTTAAATCTCCTGTGATAACCCTGATAATGAAAAATATTTTGTAATGGCAAATTCTGTTTGACAATCTGCCTCTTTTTCCCCCAGACCCCACAGTACTAGTGCTTTGGGTCCATTCACAGAGATAACAGGGTGCCAGCCAACCAATCTTGGCTCCCTTCTTATCTGTCTTTTCTAAAAGCTTCACCAGCACATTTCCCAGCTCTGTAGAAATCCCAATTATAGATAGTCCATTTCAAAATGCCTTATGGATGAAGCCCCATTCCTACAAAAGATATGAGAGAACAAAATGAGAAGGCTTGTGCTCCTGTTTTAAATTAGTGAAGTTGTGGAAATTCTTCAGACAGTGCCTGAGAAGCTGGCATAGAGAAAACAGGATTAGCTGAAAACTCAGTCAGTAACAAAGGTAGCTGAAAAACATAGTTGTGTTGCTGCTTTCTTTTTGTTAGCAGTGTCCAAGCACAGAAATCATTATCTCTATCTTCAGAAGGTAAATTTTTTGAGAAATGAAGAAAACTCAATGCGTGTAGTTATATGTGAAGCAACACGTACAACTGCATATTAACAGCTGGTTAATATTTCATCAGCAATGCCCTCTCACTTAAGTGGTTCTGACTACATTTTACCATCTTTTTATTATGCTTTACAGATTACTGCATTCATTTATAAGCTCACAATCAGACAATTGTCATAGGGCGAGAGGTGGAAATGGCATTTTTGATTGTTGTGTCAGGAGCAGTATAGGAACCCAAATATCTGCATCTGAATGCACCTAAGGACAACAATGGGCAGGTGTTTCCCAGATGCAGTTTGATTTCTCTGGGTTTATGATTTTAAGCCAGCAGGTTGTACTGCCATCTTTTTGTTTATTGAGTTGTATCATGAAAGAGAACTGTGTCTGTGAGAAAGATTCTGGCATTACTGTACTCAACAATGTAATAATGCGATTTAGTGACATCAATTGATTTTAATGCAAGTTACCAATTTTACAGGAGAATATGAAAGAATAAGCAATTTCTGCCTGTGGAAAGGTTGCATTGTGTTTCAGAATAGCTATGTGAGTCAAGGGGAAATAGGCCATGCCAAGCATTCAAAACCTTTACCTGTGTTCTACAGACACCATTTTATTTCATACTTTACAAATACAGAGCTACAAAAAAGATGTTCATTCATAACACAAGTTACAAAGTAATTATTTCATCTCAAGCAATGTTTTATGGGTGGTAACTGTACTTTATAAGGAAACATAAATGTTCACATCAACTGTTAGGCTCTCAGATAATAAACAGATTCATTTCCATAAGTATCTCCAGCCCCAGAATTGAAATGAAATATTCTCCTTGTTAAACTAAACATGGTAAAGTATATAAGTAAGACAAATATGTTCGCCACAGTTACAAAGTTATGTACTTTTATTTGGCTTATATGCCTATTTCTTTTAAAGATGTCTAAGCTAACAATCTATCCCATTTTATAGCAGAGATTTATAGGTTTTTAAAATGAAGGGCAGTACAGTTTGCATTAGAATACACAGAAACAGAAAACGTGCATACATATTCTTACAATATATACACAGTTGTATTTATTTATTTATATTAAACTTCTTAAGTCTTGTTTTAGCTGAAAATATAGGAAATATAGAAAATATAAGGCTATTCCATTCATGGCATTTGACACTGAAACCTGCCTTTCATATCAAGCAGTTAGAGCTTGAAGTCTTTGAACACAGTGGCATGGCCAGAATCCATCTTGCACTCAGGTCTGATGAGCTTGGTCTTCCATTTAGAAGGTGAATCACTTTCACTTTAGAAATGCTTTTTATAAATAAAAACATGGATAGATTAGTTTTTAAAAGAAAGAAGAAACAGCTTGGTGATAAAAAAGGGAAGACAGTGGAAGACGCATTTCCAGTAGTCCATGCCAAGCATTTGAATTTAAGCCCACCCAGCTGTATTGTGGTTGACTCCCACTGGCATAATCGTGAGGGGCTAAGCAGCAGCTTGCTCTTAAAATGAAAGAGAATAAGCTGCAAGGCACCCAGGGGAAAGAAAGGAGGGGAAGAATCAAAGACATAGCTCAGAGTTTCTTAAGATTTGGACTTCTGGCCCTCCACAGACAGTAATTCCCTAATGTAATTTTGACATGACATATCCATAGGAAGCAGAATCTACATCTGAAAAATCCCTTAGCTATGATCACTGCATTTTCTGGGGAAAACAGGCAGGGTACAAGATGCTGAAAAAAACTTCAGTTCAGTGAGATGATCAAAACAACAAGGCAACATGAAGGAACAAGTACAAGTAATGAAAACACAATCTGTTTGGATGCCGGCGTGAGATGTCTTAAGTAACCATAATTCCCAGAGATATGTATATAGTCACCCAAACAGGCTGAGACAGATTTCTGTGAAGAGCAGGAGAGAAAAATCTCTTGTTATGTTTTTCTTTTTGTGAAGTTAGGAGTAATAATGCCTAAGATGTTTGAGAGAGGCCTGAAGTACAGAACAATGAAAGAAGTCTCAGAGAATTCTTGCTGAACAGGGCAGGAGTAGATAATAAGGGCATCTACACTCATCTTAGTTACTCTTTGAAAAGACTTTATACATTACTCCAAATATATGAGGAACTTAAGTGTTGGAAGCTTTGATTTTCAAATTGGACAACTCAGAAAAGCGAAGTGACATGCCTACAGATAGTGGAAATTAAAATGGGGGTTACAGCAAAAATTTACCAGCTCCTTGCCTTGCGCTTAGACTGTGTCTGTTTCTCTAGGTACTACTTGCCAGTTCATTAGATCAAGGCTTAGAAAACCAGTGAAAACAGTAAGATCAGGCAGTTTATGGGATAATTCTAGGCTGTCAGAAGCACCTAAGTGTTCTGGGAAAGCCATTGTTACCAATGGCGAGTGTAAGAAAAACCAACCCAAACAACGAAGTACATTTGCATATACATGACAGTACATTTCACATTATTTTTAAAATTTATTTACTCATCAGAACGCCTTAGCGCTAACAGAGGAAAAATAATGGGGACATAACAGAAGAAAAATTAGAAACTTGTTTTCTGGAAATCTCTTATCAACTATAAATAAAACTAAGGTTCGCAAATGTGAGGAAAAAAAAATAGAACAATTGGCACTTTACATATCTTGATCCCTGAAGTGATAGCTCAGAAGAAAGCTCCTTGATTGGG
>NW_008586038.1:0-1772 GCF_000691845.1 Merops nubicus | reverse complement strand
AGCAGAGCCTTGTGCACTTTGTTAGCAATTGCTGTTCTGTCAATATACAGTCATGGACTGCGGAAGGCAGCATCAGAATTGCATTTCTAGATCTTTTGAGGTGTTTTTCTTTCTCACCAAGTTGTATATAATCTCATGATATGATACCGTGTTCAATTTATCTGACAGTAAAGCTAGTTACAAATTCTACGAATACAAATACTTTGTACCATCAAAGGGAAGGAAGTAAAGGAAAGGACAACCAACAAATTTAATCAAAAGTATTCAGAAGCTCTTCTTATGGAAGTACCAATTCAAAAATTGAGAAGAAAATTACTGCAAAGTTTTTTTTAAGTTATGGTGTGTGTAATTAAACAATAGTTTTTATTAACCCATGGGAAATGGGAAAAATAGATGAGATTTTCATCACATATACCCTCTTAATGTTGAAATTGTTTTCAAAAAATTAGAAACTTGTTTTCTGGCTCTTTGAAAGATACTTAAATCTAAGAGTGGCCAAGGAAACAATGTTGTATTTAATGTTATTTAATCAACATTGTGTGGTGAATGTCCGTTGATATTACTGAGGCTATTGATATTACTGGAATCCATGGCTTCATTCATTTGAAATGCTAAACAACAGAGTGGGAAGAATTATTTATGATGATATCCTTGTGCAATAGCGTGAATCAATGTAAGCAACGATTTCAGTTGGTAGTGAGGGGGCACATGGTGTGAAATCTGTTACTGAGAAAAGAAAGTAGTTAATGTCCCAGCCTCACCCCTGCAAACATTGAAAAGCCTGGACTGGACAGAGAGTGTTATGCTTCAGTGGACAGCCTGCGCTGGCTGGAAGGTTAACGTGGAAAAATGAGAAATTGGGAGACAGACTCACCAATGAAAGGAAAGAGTTCCTGTGATGGATCAAACATCATCACTCCTCTCCAGTCAGGTTTTTTTTTATTCTAAAAATTAAACTACAAACCAGACAAAAAAACTCCACATCTCTGCTCAAGTTTGAATGATGCCCACCTAAAGAGTTTCATCATCATATAGGACCAAGTTAGTCACATCTTTCATGATTTCCTGCCTTCATTTTCTTCCCTTTCAGAGATGTTTCAGAGACCTAGAGAGACATTTCCTCAGTCAAACAGAGGAGCACTTTAGATGACTAGTCCCTTTTTAAATCACATGGATGTTTAGCACCAAACTTCTCCAATACTTTAAAAAATGCTTTCCTTGAGCTTCTTCAAATTACAACAGAGTTTATACGTTTTGGTTCAGTTAAATGAAAACAGAAGATTTGACATAAAGAAACACCATTGTTGAAGCATATTGTAGCTTTTTTTTTTTTTCTGAAAACTGCAGATAGTTCTTTTGCATAAGGAAAATCTGTGATTCCCTAGCTTTGTATAAAAAGCTATTTTTATTTAATCGATTGCACATTTTATAAGATGCCATCCCATTTATAATGGTAGTGAGTCTTTTTAGTTCTTATTCTTCTGGAAAGAAAGATGTTTGTTTAAACATTCCTATTTTCTCCCTTTTCAAGATAAAAAGAAAAAAGAAAGCTAACGTTGTAGAGAATGGGGCCATCAAAGGATTACTTCTTAAAACAAAATTCTGACTTCTCTTTCTTCTGCTTCATTAAGAGATATTGGGACAGGTTTTATAAAATCTTGCATTTTAGGGGGAAAAGCAAGCTGCAAAGAAATTTGTTTTCTCTAGGAAGGAATGTTTGGGTGAAGTTCAGATTTTAACTGAAAAAAATCATAGAATCACAGAATGTCTGG
>NW_008586037.1:95017-101923 GCF_000691845.1 Merops nubicus | reverse complement strand
AGCGCGGCGGGGAGCCCGGCCTGGGTGGGAGGCCCGGGGCCGCAAAGGCGGTCGTGCCATTTTGTGGAACGTTTGGCTGGACAAAATGGCTTTTTTGGAGGGGAAAGGCAAACTTTTCTTTCTCCTTCTGGCCGCGCTGCCTGCAAGCCGATACCGCTTCGTTCGGGAGAAGTCGCGTTCTGCCCTGGGGAGGAGGTGAGGCGTAACGTACGTGTACAGGTTGGAAAGGGGAAGCGCTAAGTGATGTGTTATCTGCTGCTGGTGGCTAGAAGTTAAAATCCTTCACGCCTCATCTGGAAAAAAACGGTGTAGTTACACGCTGTTCAAAAGACATTTAATAGCCTCTTTCTCCTGATGCTATTTCTTGGTGACCCAAATCTTTTGCCGAGAACAAAAAGAAAAGTGAAAAAAATGTTAGGATTTTAACCCCTTTTAAGTATATGGGATCTTAAGCGGTAACTCTGCTGAATGCGAATTTTGTCATCCTCTTTCCCCTGTCCCTGAAGCCATCTCTGCTGCTTTGGGCAGAGGTCTCTTTTCCCTAGTTTGAAGGACTCCTTGCAGAGCAAAGACCACGCCCTGGAATTGGGGCTCTCAAGCAGGAAGTTGCTGGGGGTCAAAGCACAGTGTGCCCCGTCTGGTACAGCACCCGGACCAGCACTTGAGCACAGATCATATGGGAAGGTCGTGTTGCTCTGTCTTGGCAAAGGGATTATTAATCTAAAAGTCTGCTGTGGTTCCTAATCTATTAAAGCAATTCTTAAGACAAGTGTGAGTGTGAAGTAGTCTACAGTTTTTCCAGACATCTTAAGCTGAACATCCACAAGTCTCCAGAAGAGTTTTTCAGCAAGTTAAGCTTGGTGCTCAAATTTCATTTACTACAAACCAATTGTATTTTCTTTACTGAAATGCAAGCAGTGATATATCACTTGGGATGAAGACTCTTTCAGTAGGCAGTGTACAGATCCAGCACATAGTTTGTTCCAGGAAAGCACGTAGTTGTGATGTCAAGTATCTGTTTTCAAAGAAATTTATGTTCCTCTGGACGAGGAATGCCCACAGATCCATTAACACAAGCTTCCCTGCTGAAAACTTACTGGAAATTTAAACCTGACCTGGCAGTTGAGGTGAGCTGTGGTGAGCTAATTCCCATCTTTCCTAATTTTTATTTTTAGATCTACTCTGCTGCGTTTTTTTTGAGCCACCAAGCGCACATTATCCCTCAAAATAATCACAGAACTAAGGTGGCCATAGCGAGGGGGAGCATTAGCTTTTGAATGTCACGTCATCGTAAACTTAACAAAGACCTGGTTTCTTAAAATGTGAACCTGCTTGCAGAAAGTCTTCCTGCTTTTCTGAGACCTAATCCTCATCCTCAAATTCCAGCTTAGAACACATCTGGAATTGTCTGATAAAAGGAAAGTGAAAAGCACATTGTCAGAAAATGATGCTATATCAGCATTTAGAGCTGGGATGTACTTTACCTAGTCTGCTCCAAAGGAGGTATTATTGAGTGGAAATTGATGGAAAAGAATAATTTTCCATCTAGGAAGCCTGTATGTGCAATGAGGAGGCAATTTCAGGTCATTTTCCCAGTTACTGTGTATAATTCTTGGTCAAATTTTCAATTTCTTTGCCGCTGTGCACAGCGTAGTGCTGGCTCTGCACAGCTCCCTCCCGCGTGCCCGTCCCCGGCGTGTGGGAGCAGGTCCTGCTGCTGCTGCCAGCTGCTGAGTGAACTCAAATCAACCTGGAAAAGGAAGGGGTAGTGAGGAGGCTTCAAAGAGGGGAAGATTATGATAAATGAAACCGGCTTAAAATGTAAGAGCTAAGTACAGGTAATCCGTAAGGAAGAGGCTATGGTGGGATAAGCAAAGGTGAGGAAGCAACCAGCAGCCCTCACTGTGGAGCAGGAGCCTGTGGGTGCTGGATGCTGTGCAAACATAGCCAAAGAGCACTGCAGGGAGTTTATAACCTCCGTAGGTCTAGGAACACAGTGTCTGCCAGCTCTCTGAAGGCATTACAGGAGGAGAGTCTCTCCTCCCAAGAAATAAGACTTGTAGATGTATTTCTGGGATGCTGCTTTTAGTGACCCCCATTTCCAGCGTGCTGCTTTTACCAAGTATTTTAAAAGGGCATTTTAAAGGTTCAGAATACTGGATATACTCCCCATAAAGGCTGAACAATCGCCATTGGCCTCATTTATGTCTGCTTTAAGTCCTAGGCATGTAATTTTGCATTGCATTTGGTATAGTGTAAGTATTTACACAAAACTGAAAATGGAATGAAAAATAAAATGTTAGCAAGTGTGTGACTGTGTCTAATGCTTTCCACAGCATTAGTTACACAAATACAGGGACAAGTGTAAATCGGTTTTAAGAAAACATTACTGGAAGTGCACAAAACAAGACGACAATTTTCAGTGATGCTCACATTAGTTTCTTGCATAGCCATCATTTATTAGCAGCCAGAAATAATCTTACGAGTCATATTTCAACACAATTTGGAGCAGCCTGTTTTCACTTCTAAAGGAATCTCTGACAGTAATTATGACACAAACATGTAGTAATTATTATATTGCATGCTGTTAGACTTTCTGAGAGGTCTCTTGCTTAGTTTGGGAAATGGATGTGACTCCTTTGTCTGTCCTGCTCTCAGTTTGTCCCTTGAGCTCACAGGAAATGAAAGGAAGATTCACCTGAAGTCTTTCTTAGGATGAGATCAGTTTGAATTTATAACCACGCTTCCGTGGGTTTTGCATCTGAATAAGGATTAAGAATGTCCTAAACCTCTGCTTTAGCCGTGAGTATTCTGATTCATGTTCTTGGGCTTTTCAGATTTATTTCTTTTTTCTACGGAAATCCTAACTTTTCAACTCTTGGTTAGAAAAGGCACATGTCCTTATAAGGTTCTCCTGACTTTTGTTCCTCTGTTGTATTGCTCTAGCCCTAAAACCTCTCCAGTGGGTCGACTTGATTTCCTTTACTGCACACACTTGTGGGGGGCTGCACATCCGACTGGGAGCATGGGCTGTCCCCGGGGCTGTCGTCCTGCGAATTCCAACAGCGAAGAGAGAAGATGAATCAGTACAGGAAGGACCAAGCCAGGTCACTTGTTATTCTTTTAGCAGCCTTAGGAGAAAGGCCACGCAGGCTTAATCATCTTCTAAAATTATCACTCCTAGAAACAAGAACCATAAAGACAAGAGATCAGGATTCCTCCTCTTCTTGACATAGGGAGACCATTAAACGCTTCCTGCAGTTCCCAAATATTTTGCAAGAACTCCTGTTGCGAGCTGAAAATTTCTGAATCATCACAATTTCAAGTCTGTGGTTTTTGTTAGGTCACAGCAAAATTCATTTCAAGACTGCTGAGGCTCTGCTGCACAGTGCTTCATTCACTCCAGAGTGTCTCGTCCAGGAATCGCTCTTTAAATGAAATTCATTCCTTCTGCTGGTTAACTGCAGCTTCAGCGGGACGTAACTTTGTGCCGGCTCTCAGTGTAGGAATGAATTTCATTGTGTATAAATGGTCCATAAGAGGGCATTAATTAGATCTTTGGCACTCTCAATGGAAACTCCCTTCTCTTCTCCCTCCTCTCCAATCTCTCCTAACAAAACGTTCGGTGTCATCAACGCAGAAGAACACATTTCCTTTCTCTGGCAGTCTGTGGGTTGTGTTATTTAGTTTGATCTACCTGAATTGCTGTAGTTTGCCAGTGATGAGAAGTTCATAGCCACAGCTCTTGTTTTGCAGTTGGGTCTGCAGTGCTGGGAGACCCAGGCGTTCCACACTTGCAAGCCATACCCTGCAGAATCAGAAGAACAGCTTTGGAGGACGAGGCGGAAGAGATTTTCATTCTTTTCTAGGTGGCGAGGTTCTTTGGAGGGGTTGCAGGTTGGTTGGTTGTTTGTTTTCCTGATTCCTTAAGGAGGTGTTTACATCACATACAAAGTGATTCAAGAATGGAAATGAGATTCTGACATGCGTCCTGATACCAGAATTTCAAGAAAAATGCAAACTCGTGAGCCCCGTGGCAATGTGAATTGGCAGGCATGGGACTGACCCTCATTCACAAGAGAAGCCTTTGGAAGGGCAATAGCAGCATGAAAGAGCTCAAAACATGTTCTTCACTACACATTGGGCAGAGATTTTCACAGATGCTCAAATCCTGTTCATGTTGCCCTAAATTTTCTGGAAATGCCAGTCTGACGCCCTGGTGGGGAAGTTCTCCATCGCTTCTGGGAACCAGGCAGGGCAGCTCCCAAAGTCTGAATCAGCGTTTCACGAGCTCTGTTGAACGGGGCTCTGGGACCTGGCTTGGGACACCAAAGGGCAGTGTTGCCAGCTCTTGAAAGATCTTATTTTAGGCAGAGTTGGAATTATTTGTCTTAATTATTTTTTCTTAATGATCCATCTCCCCACTTGGTACCTGCCCTGCTCAGAGGAAATCCCCCTCCAACTGGCTGCTCATCCCACTTATTTTCCTCCTTTGAGAGGTTAAACAGCACCCAAGGACCACTGCAGAGAACTGGCAAGCCTTCTCTTTCTCCAGCTCAGTCCAGTACTCCATGCATAGAAGGAGGTGAGATCCTGCAGCTTCTCCCCTAAACAAAGAGCCCCAAAAGGCCCTGAAATGGGGCTACTGGGACAAAATGGGCTAGAGAACATGGGTACCACGAGGGTGACAGATCACCCATCAGGAGCCAGAAACCTCCTCCACAATTAACAGGACAGGATTATCAGTGCCTGCAATTGTGTGCAAGCCTGTACACATTAATCATGGACAAAGGAAGGGAAAGAAGTTATGACAGTTGGAAAAGTGCAGTTTCTTATGACTGTTATTTTCTTTTTTAATTTTTGTGTTTGGGCCAAAATCCCACCCAGTGGTGGTGATGGGGGAAGACTCCTAATTCTAGTGAGTGTTTTTATTTAGTCATTATGGTTTTCTAACAGGTTTGACTTTGAATAACAGTGGGTTTTTTCTTTCAATGGAAGGACAACAGTTAGTTACGCCAGTTACCGTAACTTGCATCTCCCTCAAAGCCCAGAAACAGAATTGGAACCTTCCCTTTTTCCACAGCAGTCTTAAAAGTACTAAAGGAAAGGTAAATAATGGTGATATCACAACCAGCAGCATGAGGTGAACTTGGCCACAAACCCTGGTGTCTGAGTGCAGTTGCTTTTGTTCTCTCCCAGTGAATATGGCAAATCACACCAAGTCTTGTTTGGTTTCAGGCAGACCTGGTCAAAATCCAGAAATAAATGCTAGTGCTGGGTTGAGCCTGGCTTGCTGCGAGGAAGTTCAATGCACTGAGCAAGCAAACAGTTATTTATTCTGGTGATTATGGAGGAGTGCATAAACAGTTGAAACTGAGAGTCACAAAGGACTTCAACGGAGCCAGGAGTATCCAGAAGGAAAATATTTTGGCTCCAAGCTGCACTTTTTCCCCTGTTTCCTTCTTACCCCTTCCACCCAGCCTTACGTGGAGCCAAAGAGTGTGGATAGTTCTTTGCTGCCAATTTTAAAGGGTTTGCTTTTTTTTCTTCTACTCCTTTCACTGTTGGTAACCCAATTTTTTGGCTGCACTCGCAGAGATGAGAGAAGCTCTCACTTTCACTTGTTTTTCAGCCCTGCCCAAAAGTTCTCATTGGCTGCCTTTTATACTTTCCAGCTTCTGGGGAAGAACTTGGGTCTTCTCCCTGTCTTCATTCTCACTTTCTTTTCCCTGCTCTTCCACTGTCTCCCTTCCTGTAGTCCAGGTCTCCTGGCCATCAGGATGTTTCTTGGTTGCTGATGTATTTTTTTCACCTTGGCTGTTTCTGTGGCCCAGCAATAGTGTCACTTCTCCTGTGGGACTTTCACAACTATTTCTCTTCTATGAATGGGAATCCAGCCCAGAGAGAGGCCCATGAGGGCTGTTTCTGACTTACTCAAACTCTTTTTGGAAGATGAGCTTCAAG
Organism: Merops nubicus; assembly: GCF_000691845.1. Lineage (NCBI taxonomy): Eukaryota > Metazoa > Chordata > Aves > Coraciiformes > Meropidae > Merops > Merops nubicus. Next base: position 95,959 of record NW_008586037.1, on the reverse strand, counting down.
CAAGAGATTTTAGTAAAGTGATCTGAAGTTTCTTTCTGTCAGTCAACTCATAGTCTAAAGTCAGGGCCTCTTACAGGTATGATTCCTACCTAGGGAGCTTTGCTAGTGGAGAGTTTCAGTCCTGTATAGGCATAGGGATTGATAAGATTTTTTTTTCTCCCAAGTCACTTTCATGGGAAACCTCTAACTATAGAGTCAGGCTGAGAAATGGAGCTACCTCAGTCCTACGTCCTATTGCTTAACTATTCCTGGTGTGGCTTTATGTTAAAATATAGATGTGCTATGATTAATTTTTGGTAAAAGCTGGACCTCATGGCAAAAGACTTCTATACTAACTCTGAGAATTTTTTCTGCTCTGTCATTAATCCTTTGGATTAGTTCCTTCTTTACTTTCAAATATAGTGGATTAGAACTTCTTTTTTTTTTTTTTTTTTTTTTCTGGTACTAAAAGCTGATAATAGTCTACATATGTTTTTCAGCTATAGTCCTTCTGATTTTGGGGTTGCTTTGCATCTTGGACTGGCTTGGAGTTCCTATTTTTGGGCTGTACGGAGTGACCTATCCATCAGATCACACAGATTTGGAGCCTATACTTTCCAACAGTCTTCACTCACTTCATTTACCTTTCTGACAATATTTAGGGAGTTTGAAGTGTTTCTCATTCTTGAGATGGTGAGTTATTGTTGTAACAAGAAATATATATGGTTTTCCTTGGCCATTTTAACTCATACTTTCTGCTGTTACTGATATGGTCACACCAAAGGAGTTTCTGTGTGCAAACAAGACGTCGCTTCACCCGTAGGACTTAGCCCCTGACGTAGGTACTGACGTAGGTAGGTAGGCTTAGCTAGATACTCTGCAAGAGGTTTTCCACTGGGATGCTGCAAGCGAAAACGAGTCAGTTTGCCCAGAACGAGGAGCTGTGCCCATGTTCCAGGAATA
>NW_008586037.1:89761-94993 GCF_000691845.1 Merops nubicus | reverse complement strand
CTTTCCAAGAGCTTACATGCTGATTTAAAGCCTCAAAGTGCTTTACAGAGAAGCTGGTGATATTCAGACACTTCTCTTGCAGAATTCCCAAGACCAGAAAATGCCTTTGACATGTGTGTGGGGAAGTGGTGGCATTGGAATTTAGCCTACACTGTCTTGTCCTCACCTCTCCTGTAAAGGTGTAGGAGTGGTCACCAGGCAGGCACTTAGGCATGGATGGGTGGAAAGCTAAATCCCTTACCCGATCACCATAAGGTGATTGCAGTCCAACCTCTTGAACAGGACAATAAATTCCACACTTTTTTTTAAAAGGACCAGATTGATCTAGGGACTTTCTGAGTAACTGTCAGTATTTCCCTTCCATAGGTATGGAGGCAAAGGAAAAAAAAACAACAATGGAGTTTCAAAGGAAGAAAAAAAAAAGCCTAAATAGTTTGACACAATCTGAAGAGGAAAGCTTCTCATATGTTGTCCAGGATAGCTTCTGGCAACACCAAAAAAGCTGAGCATAATTCTTAAATGAAGTAGGAAGTTTTGCAAAGATGCATCATATCTTTTGGTCATACACTAAAAACAAATATCCCAAAGCTCTTGATGATGCATCTGGTGTTTGTACTCACTGAATATGTCCCAAGCCAGCCATATTTATTGGAGGCACTTTTTTGTTTAGCTGGGTCATGCAGAAATTAAAGCAAACGTTACCTAAATACATATCAACAAATCTAGCTAGATTAATATAAACCAACTTGCTGTCCATTCCGTAGCTGCAAGATTTATGGGGGCAGGTAGAGGCCTCAGAATCTGGAGATACACGTTGCTGCTGCATTTGGTTATGCTCTCCAGATTTATACACAATGTGGAAAGAAGCCATAGCTAACTTTCCAGCAGCTGCATTCATATTTTCCACAGAGTGCCTTAGTGTAGAGTGCAGATTACATGCACATTGAATGAAGGGAAAGTTTTTGATGGTACGTCTCTTCAATTAATTTATAATCATAAATGTTCATGTAATATTGAAAATAAGTGCTACACGTGGCATTTATGTCCTGGCTGACACTTCCTTCTCACTGTTTTCAGGTTCTGTTCCAGTGGTGTGCAGGGACGTGGAAATGGGTGGCTGTAAAGGGCCTGTATAAGTCTCCTGTCTTCAGAGAATATTTTTCTGAAACATAGCTTCTCAAAATTACTCTACTTTCCTCTGGGAAATAAAACAGCCTGAGACATTTCTTATATGGAAAACCTGGAAGCAGAAAGCAAAAAGAGGAAGAGAGAAACATACCTCTGATAGGAGTTTTTTATAGAAGGTGGAGCATCTGCGCATGGGAAAGAAATAGGTAAGACAACAAAATTCTAAGGATTTCAGGAAAATCAGTAGTATTTTACCAGCATTGTTGTAAGATGGCTTTGTGGTAGAGCTTTGGGTTCTGGCATTTAAGCACCTCTAAAATACCTGGAGCTTAGGTCGACATCCAGACATCTAGCTACTGTGTATTTGAGACCTAAGATTGCTTGCAGATCAGGTCCAAAAGACTGGTGAGCCAAAGTTCCGTTGAAAGACAGTCCAATTTAGGTGTTAGTAACTGAGTCTGTATAGGCATGTCGTGTAGACCCCTGGCTCCCATAGGCACACAGTATCTGGTAGAAACCTTGCCAAGGACAAGGAAGATCAGCTGGGGGATGCAGCGTTAGGCTAGAGGCAACTCAGTGCACTGAACTGGTTGCTGTTGCTGGCTCACAGCTTAGAGATCAGTGAGGGGGTTTTTAGGGCTGAAAAGCTCAGCTCCTGACTCTGCAAAGATAAAGGGCTTTACCTGTTGCAGGAATTCCACTGTTTGATACACCTTGGCTGTCACGTGGATAAAGCCAGGCATCTGTTTTGTCTCTCCAGAGCCTGTTCCCCGCACCTCTGGGAGCAGCGTTGAAATACATCAGTCTCCTCAGCCTTGCCACTGGGAAAGTGTGTATGAGTAAGCTCCATGACAGGGTCATAAATTACATGGAGAATAGAACAAATCTTGGCAGCAGATCATAGCTGCTGGAGAGAGGAGAGCTATGGCAGACACATGAGGAGAAAGGGAAAGGAAGACTAATATTTAAGAGAAATGCAGAAATTTTACTAGTGTCTGTTCCATTGAAATGAGACCATTTCTGACCTTGATTTGTTTGGGAGCAGGTTTGGTCTCCTAATTTCTTTTTAATGTTTTTGTTTAACCTCTCAGGGAAGATCGATGCTTTAAGAGCATTAGAAATCCTGTCTTCTTTATAGAAAAGCCAAAATCAAAAACATAAAGTGCAACTGATTTTTAAGCAGGCCAGAGGAATCCCACAAAAGCATATATACTGTACATGCCTGTCTCTAAATCCATGGACTGCAGCTATATCCTGAAATTTGTGTGCCAGCCTTCAGGAGATACAGACCTAAAATACTCTTTCCATGTCTGGTGTCCATCACAAAATCTAAACACTGTTACTGTGTAAAATTGGTTTTTTTTTTTCTTTGAAGTTTCATAACCTTATAACATTATTATAAATGTGCTTGAAAACTGCAGTGTGGCTTTAAGACACCCTTGGAAAACCTTCAAACAATTACAAATATGCACAAAAAAAAATCTTTGCTTAGATGAGGTAATCCACAAGAGGTTTCCAGTTGGCCTTTTGAAAACCAACTATTTTATACATAAATGTCAATGTTAATTAAAAATCAACACAAATCAGGAAGTAAAAAACCATAATGCTGTATTGGTTATGATCTGAATACACTGATTAACTCCTACCCCATTACTAAGAGTTTATTCCTGTTCTTGGAGCCAGTGGAGGTTTTTTAAAAGAAAGAAACAGATACGCACCCACTGGAGGTTGCTGCCTCTCAGATGATTTCATATTGAAACGAATACATGGAGAACAATTTTCATACACTGTGGGTCCTTGCATGATGTCTGATTAATAACGAAAATGTAGCATCCTAATCCTTTTGGCATCTGTAAAAATCCCTGCAATGATTTAAGCACATTGACCAAAGTCCCTTCCCTTGGAGAGCTGCTGTTGTCTGCGTAGGCTTGTACCAGGAATCAGTGAGACCTCAGGAGTTAATATTTGTGTGCTTCTGGCTATATGAGTGGTACTAAATGGCTCTTTAGATCCGGTCCTCAGATACACAGAATGTGCCTTCCAACACTGCTGCTTCTATCCAAGCTGCTGGAGGGAATAGGAAATGACCCGAACTTAATCCATCCTCGAGACAATCTTAAAATGATTAATCTGAGGTTGTCCTCAAATGCCACACAGCAAGTTTCACTACTACTAAGGTTTCTCAGAAACCTTATTTATTACTGCTACATATATTACTGTATTTTTTTAGGGACAAGAGAATATGCCCGTGCGTTCAGGGCACACTTCGCTACCTCGCTAGTAGGGCATGCTCTTGAAAAAATTCTCAAATTGTGGCACTTTAAATCAGAAATCATGCAGGTAAAATTGGTTTCAAAACCATTCCCCATGGTGTGTCCAGTGCTGTGTGCACCATTTCTTTTTGTGTATGCACATGCACACTGCAGACATGCCTCAGCTAAGCGTGAATGCTTACGTCTTTCAGTCCTGCTAGGACAAATCCTCTCCTAAATGGTAGACAGAACATCAATAAAATGGTGAACTGTGCTCACCTCCTTCCCCAGATGAATTATTTGTCTTGGGGACAGGATGGGGTCAGAATGGTGTGTTCACACTTGGAAGTGGCGGGAGTGTATTAGACTAACGGGAGCCCCAGGGTAGAAAGCTGTCTGGCAGAATGAGATTCCCCAGGAACAAAGGGTTTCCCTCGTGGGTGCTGCAAAAAAGTTACTGAAGTTTGTGTTTCCTGCTGCGTGAGGTGTAGAAAGTGGAAAAGAGAGTGGTACCTCTCAAACAGACTGTTTGCATCATCCTCAGAACTGGTTGGTGTCTCTTCATCATTTCTTCTACTAGGAGGTGGAGAAGAGGTTATGGCAAGGAGGAGCTTTGTAAACTCCTAGTTCACACACTTCCCTAATGTGAAAAGTTTCCAAGTATGCAAAGGAGAGATTTAGACCTGCTGTAGGCTGCTATAAGGAATGTGACTTTCCCCAGGCTGTTTCTTGCCAGTTTAATCTGACACTCAGCCTGTGCTGGTGAGCACAGGCAGGTAGAGCAGGGCTGAGGAAGTGACCCTGTGCACCTCCTGCCCCATAAAATTATCCACTGCATCTCTGAGGGTCTTTTTTAGCACCAGCCTGTGAATATAACCAGCCATACCCTTCTGATGTGTGGCTGATGTCACTGCTAGTGCAAGTTACATCACAGATTATGTGACTGTGGGCAGTCTCTAGTTCTTAGACAAGCATGTTCTTGTTTGTGTATACAATTCCAGTGAGTTATGTGTTTAAAGAGGAGATTGATCTCCAGGGAAGGTAACACTTTCAAACGTTCAAATGCCACACTGGTTATCAGTCACTCATTTGTTTTGCCTCATTGGAAGATGAGTCCTCATTTATCTCAGAATTACACTGAATAGTAGAGGTTGCAAAGAACCTCTGGAGGATCTCATCCAACCCCCCCCTGCTCCAGCAGGATCACCCAGAGCAGATTGCCCAGGACCACATCCAAGCAGCTTTGGAATCTCTCCAGAGAAGGAGACTCCATAGCCTCTGGCACTCTCACAGGAAAGAAGCTTTCCCTCCTGTTCAGATAGAACCTCCTGGGTTCCAGTTTGTGCCCGTTCCCCCTTGTCCTGTGACTGGGAAGCACTGGGAAGAGTCTGTCCCCATCTGCTTGACCTCTGCAGGCCCTTTAGCTATTAATCAGTATTGATCAGATCCCCTCTCAGTCTTCTGCAGGCTAACCAGCCCCAGGGCTCTCGGCCTTTCCTCGTCACAGAGCTGCTCCTTTCCTCTCAGCATCTTTGTAGCCTCTACTGGTTCCCTGTTATAAAACTGAAGTTTTGGTGTTGAATTTAAATCCAGTCACAGCTTCAGGGTGTTTTGAGCTGAGACTTTTAAATTTAGATTCCCATTCAAATATACATTCGTATGTCTACTAGATATTCATGTTGTATAAATTCTGTGTAAATGAACAGATTCTAGAATGTTCTTTGGGTGGAAACTAGAAGACATGACCTTGTTAAACTGATGTTGGAAGAGCCATCAATAGTTACAGCATCACAAGCATCACTGGTGAGCAACAGCTTCCCAAAAAAAAAAGGATTTTTGTAGGGAACAGGCT
>NW_008586037.1:55298-89705 GCF_000691845.1 Merops nubicus | reverse complement strand
CCTGCTGAAAGGGAATCTGAGTGAGGCTGCAGGCAACTGCTGAATCCTGCAGAGAAGAAGGGAAGCTTTTCACCTGTCCCCATGTGCGTGTTGCCAGAGGCAATGAAAGTAGAAATACAGTGACTCTCTGTAGCAACAATAACTTTGAGATGAACTGCACAGTCACCCCAACCCCCTGTGTTATAATATAAGGGTATGCTGAGTGTGGTGAATGCTTCTGCTTTAAAATATTCCAGAGAGAACATTTTTTATCTCTCTTCTCTTCCAGACTTCTACCAACTGTGTTTGCATCTAATAAGATCCAGATGCTTCTTGAAATAAAATTGTTGCTATGTTGGGTTGCAAAACTTCTTTTAAAATGAAGGTTGTGACTTTTTAGCAAATGTTCCCTTTCACTGCAGTGGGCTCAGAGCAGGAAGCAGAAGGTTTTATGACAGTGAAACACAGACAGAAGTGTTTACTCTTATCTGCTAACAGTAGTATTATTGCTCTGTGGTGCTCTGGTTGACGGTTTCTAACACAGCTTCTATCTAATATTTGTAGACAGCTAGATCTTAGAAAAACTATTTCCTGAGAGCAAGTCTGATTCCTCATACCATAGTGTCTAGGTACCTGTGTGCAGCTATGTGACAGCTGAAAAATACTAAATGGTGTCAAGATGGCCTGAGGAATAAAAATACCTGTATACACATGGAAATTCAGAGGCATACTTCCAAAGGAAGACATTTTTGGATGCTATGTCAAGGAAGGCTGTGAGGCATTGTTGTGATGGTTTACAACACATGGCAAAGGACCGAGCTAGACAAAAAGTGAATTTATAGTGGCTCTGTAATGACTACAGTAATAACCATTTTTTATACTGGTATCACAGCCTGTTTTCATTTTGTTTAAAAGACAAAAGGCCTTTATGTGCAAACCTTGCCTTGCACATATCTGTCTTAAATTGTCTCCACTACTGCTACAATAGAATATCTTTACTCCTTGTGTATTTTGTATTGCCAGTCATCCTCGTGCACAAATACTTCTTCCAGTTCTCCTCCCTTAACCACATCTCTGGTATGTGCAGATTGTCCCCAACCCAACTGCAATATTAAGAATTATGTTTAAAGTCTTTTGAAAGAACTGAAATCTACTGATTGCAAGAACCGGTCCCTCTGGGTTCAAAAGGCATTCACGTGTGGCCAGATGCCTCTGAAAGCCTTTCTGAAACAAGTGCATCACAACTAATCACTGACTGCTTCTTCCAAAGGTTTCCTCAGCTCAGGTGCTACATGGAATAGCATGATGCTAACTATGCTCTCTTATTATCCTCAAATTCTTTCCAAGTCATAAAACTTTGGGACCCCTCCTGCTTATAAACCTGAATGTTTACAGGGAAAAAAAATCATTTTTCAAGTTCAACTTTGTGGGGAAAAAAGTCTTTGTTTGAACAAACTAGATATATCATTTATGCGAAGAAGAAAAGTCAAATAAATGCTTCAACTTAAATGTCATGGCAAATTCTAATAGTAAATAAAAAAAAAAGAACAAACCAGTTTGATGTCCATGAAAGTTTCTAGTTATCCTGATACTAACTTGAAAAATTATACTGAGGGAATTAGGAAGGAAGGATGTTCATGCAAGGATTGCTTCCTGCAAAGTATATTAAAGGGCCATAAATGCAGCTATTTTGGATGTCATAAGTGGAAGCTATGTAAGCTGCAATAAATGAAAGGAAAGGTGGAGATCCTAATGTCAACCACTTTGTTTGCTAATGTGTCTCTGTGTATGCAAATGAATGCTAGCTTGTTTTGAAGGTATTAGTGTACAGAAGATAAAGAACATTCAGTGTCTCTAGAGTATTTAGATTTATAAAAAACTTACCCGCAGAACAAACCCAGAATATTAACTGAATCTTCAAAATAACTCATGGCGTTAAAAAAAAAAAAAACAACACTATTTTTCAAGAACTGTCTCCAGTTAAACATATTCTGGGCTTCACTGGTGAAATGCAGGTGTGTATAGGTGGACAGGAGACACCGCTTGTGTTTCATACCAACAGTGTGTTATTGGGGAACTGTGTCTGAGAAGTGCAGCTCACCTGCAGTGTGATGGATGTGACTATTTTGCAAGGTTGTAACGGAGAAATCAGGCCCACAAATTTCACTGGTTATTGTCCTTCAGCTTCACATTGAAGATATTAGGATTTAAAGGTTGACGTCTGGTCTGCTTTCAAGTCTGGAGCAGAACTGTCAATTCTAACAGGTTTGAGACTTCAGCTATTAATCATCTTGACTGCAGAGAGGAATTGGATGTAGGCTTGTTTATTGTGGACACTTGTGATTGTTGGAACATAAAGTTGCAAGACTCAAAAGATGGCATGCTCTAATCCTGGGCTTGAATATGCCAGAGGTGTAGACTATTCCAGCAGATCTAGTTAAAACGTCCATGCTCACTGGAGGGGGATTGGACTAGATGACGTCAAAAGGTCCTTTCCAGCCCAAAGCATTCTATGAGATGTTGTCTTGACCTTGACTCTAGGCCCTCCTGTGAAGGAAGTTGCTTCAATAAGCCTTCTCAGGGCTGCACTTTCCTACTTCAGAAGGCTTTTCTTAAACCACCAGAGCTGAAAAACAGACTAAATTATTCTCCTTGTTGATGTTGCCCGACAGCCTTGGAGAATGACTAATCTTGATTTTCTTAACCATGTCTGTGTACATGCCTTAGGGCACTGGCTTGGTGACTCTCTCCTTTCTTTTCCTTTCTTTCTTATTCCCCACATAAAACCCACTTTGTAGTTCATGTCTGATCACCTTTCATAAGCTTTCCTGATACTCCCTTCTAGACTTTTTCCAATTTGTCCCTAGTCAACTTGTTGAAAGGCTGGAGCACCAGAATAGTAGTGATGGTGTCGCAGCTGATCAGGCAGAGTATGGAAACCAGCCTCTGAGTCTCCTCTACATTATTCTACCACTTTTCTCCATTTCCACAGCCCAAAATGAGAATTGTAATTTTTGGCAACAGCATCTCAATGATTTATTTTTTTTTTTTGTAATCCGAAATTTTCCTGATCCCTTATTTCTTTGCTAGAATTCTGCTGCTGAGCCACACACGCTCCCTTTATTGCTGAGCAATCTCAGCTTGTCACTGTCAGATTTCATGTTACTGATTTCAGAGGTGATGTCAAGGTAATTTTGGATTCTGACACTGTCCCTGAAAGAAGTTTTTTGGTGACATTTGACCACTCATAAATGTCCTAGTTACATTCTGTTTAGTCTTGACAGCTGTACCAGGGAACCAAGTTTTAATTGGAATAATTTGAATTTCTAGCTTAAAGTCAGTCCCTCAAAAAAGAGCATGTGGGACTGAAAAAATTCTAAATATAATCATATTTAATGCTGTCCTTATCCTACCTTATCTCTTTTTTCTTTTGATTTTTGAAAGAGATCAAAGAAATGATTTATTCGTGGTCTTTATAAGTGAGTGCAGGCAGCTACGGTCAATGTGCTAATAACGTGCAGCAGCAAAACAGAAATGGAAACTGGATTATGTGGCAAATGTTTCTTTTTTCTATAAATTCTGATTACTCACTGTGGATATAGCATCCCAAGAAATAGATAAAGTTTGCATACAGAGGGACAGACAAAACAGCTTTCAACAAGAATGCCTTTCTTGCTGGCTGAGCTGTATACAACTGGCAGCTCTGCTCCTAATGCAAACTGCAGGTTGTGTGCCTCACGTATGTGTGCTTGTGTGTACGTGTGTGTGTTTTGACAACAAACTGGGGTGAATCACATTGGAAAAGCTTCACAGACTCACGTTGTTGGCAGGGCCTAGAATAGCAGACTCATGGAAAAATCAGTTGCCAGCTGACAGGTAGGGACAGCAATAGTTTTCTCATTTGCATGAATCAGAAGGAGATTTTTCTTTTTCCCTTCACTTTATATTCCTGACCAGTTGTGTCTGTTCCTGTGTTCCCATCTGTATACTGAGGACCTGTTGTTCTTTTGTCTACAGGCTGTTAAACAGAGATCCAGCTGCACTGGTTTAACTGCACTCTCTGTATTCCAGCCCAGGAAAGATGAGGGGTTATTTGGTAGGTATTTGGTGGGGTAGCTACATTCACTTGTGAGAATTTGTACCAGTCTTCTCCATTTTGGCAGCTAGACTGCCCCAGAACCCACAGCCACCAACAACACCGAGTATGCAATTACTTCTAGTGATTTTACAGGGAATTAATATCAGCAGAAGTCAAGCTACAGCTAAGGCTGATGCACTCACTGGGCAGGAGACTGCTGCAAGAGAAGGAGTCCAGCCTGCCTTTGGTAGAGCAGCCAACTCAGAGAAGGTTTGCATAGAGTGAAGCTAGTGCCTCATTTGCTCATTTTTTTGCTACCCTGGTGTGATGGCAATTGCAGGTTTTGTAGTGGTGGTGCTTTATCTGATGAGCCTGCTCAGCCTCTGAGAACTCCACAGGTCCTTCTCATGTCCCCAGGCTGTCTCTGGGGAAACACCCTCCATCCTCTGACCCACGCCAGCCACCTTGGCCCCTAAGATCCTGCTTGCTCCCGTTTCCTTTTCTCTGCCTATCATACTGTCCTGTGTATCCCAATTTTCAGTCTGGAGGATGTGTCACACTAAGCTCTGAGAGACAAAGAAAATATGTCTCACTCCTACAGTCAGCTGAAGGATTTGTGAAAGCTTATGGTGACTGACAGCATTTTGAGCAGCACAGAGGTGTCAGCAGAGGAATTACAGTGTGTAAACTGATGCACAATTAAACACTCAGGGTATTTACTGGATCTAAGCTCATAGCAGATGATTGTTCTCTACATTTTAAATTTTTTTACTAAACCATTACTTACTGGCCTAAAGCCCATCTGTGGAGGAGCAGATTAGCAGGACTATTATGCCAGCTTGCATAATAACCCTCAAGATTTATTTCTGCTAGGAGCTATTAAAAATGTTGTGTAACCTCCTCCAGGTTACCAAATACATTGGAAAAATTGGCAGTCACACCTTCCTGATATCAGGATCTTCATTGACTTCGGGGCTGATGGATGATACTGTAGGAATGGAGATAAACTTGACCCTTGGTGTATCCATGAGTCTGATTTCAAAAGCAGCAGTTTTGGCATAGAGGTGAAATGTGTAAGACTGCAATTTTAAAAGACATTTATTCAGGGAATCCATGCTTTGGCTGTCCAGAGCATGTGGAACCCCTTGAGAGAGGCTCTGCAGCCAGGCTGCTGCTGCCCTAATTAGTTCTCTCGCACATTGGCATTTACAAGCAAATAATTTGACTCTCCCTGTTTTATTAAAACACATATTGTAATGTGCTTAGCTAAAGAGGAAATTAAAATTTCCTTTCACACTCAAGACTTTTCCTGGTAATTCAAATATCTTGATATTACAACAGCCAGCATGTTGTGTAGACAAGGCAGGGCAAGACAGTCAAAGACGTGCTTGGTGGAGTGTATGTGTGATGAAGGGCGTTTGTGGAGGCTTGAACTCCTCTTGCTGCAGAGCTGGGGTGAGAGGGGGAATGAGAATAAGCCAGGTAGACCTTTAGCTGGTGCAGTTTGGTGTAATTTAATTGATTCCAAAGGAGCCACTCTCCCTGACACACTGTGGGTGGAAATCCTCAGGAAGCCTCGTGCCGAGGACCTAGCTGTTCAGAGCTTTATTTTTACTGTAGGCAACCCTGAAACAGGCTTGAAGTGAAGGGCTCAGGAGAGAGGCCAAGGGTACAGCTAGTGCAGCCATTCCACGGTTGGGATGGGAGACGTGCTCCACAAAATATTTTGGTTCAAGACAGCTCCATCCTGTAAGACCCTGAAGGGCTTTTAATTATTCACATGGATAGTTATTCAGTGGAAATGTTTATTCAAGGGAAATGGTTACTCAGGATAAAGTAGCCATGATCGGGGGGAATGAAGCGGCACAACCATGCGCCATCCATGCGTAATAGCTTTACGAGAAGAAGATGGAAACAGCAGCTTTCCTGGTTGAAACCACAAGTGAAATTACAAGCAGGCAAAATCCCATTTGAAACTGAGCCAGGGTTGTGGGCTATCACTCCCACTCTTGTGGCAAGGGCGATGGGGTTTTTAATGATGAGATATGGTCAACGATGTAGAGTGATGCCTCCTCTGAGAAGCAAGAGGATCCCCTTCCAGTGATATTTTCTACCTCCTCAGCAGACTTTATTCTATGTCCTTGTCATTAGGTGACAGTCATTCAAAGTGCTCTGTAATATCTTGTATGTCTCTTATGTCTTGTATGTCTCTGTATCTTTTTCTTTAACTTAATAGCTATTACTTTTCATTCTTTCATGATCCAAATGCATTTGGGTGTTGAGCAAACGCCTGGGTGAGAATGTGTGGGGCTCAAAAGCCGTGGTAGAACATTTTTTTCTGTTGCTAAATACTGTATCCTCAAAATCAAAACTTTGGAAATGTAGGCAAAATGTCCACAACATTTATAGACAACCAGATTCAGCATTTGGATAATATCAAATACCCCCAAAAGTGCAGAACATTTGATGTTCTAAATTTATGCTGATCTCATTACTTTAACAAAAATTTTCATTAAAAGTTGGTATGGAAGTGAAACAGGTCAGATTACTTCTGGTTTTGCTCAGAATCTCGACAAGTAATATTCCTGGTTAATTTGGAATGAAAATAAATGCTAAAATTGCAGGACCTTTGAAGTGCCTTGGCTGCAAGTCTGCTCTGATTGACAAGTCGGATTGCTGGTTTAGTAGCTCAAACACAGGTCTGTACTAAACCTCACTGGTACACAAGGAATACCAGTGCATTAGGGCTAACTTCACCTTTCTGCACACGTATGTCACAGAATCATGGAATGATTTGGGTTGGAAGGGACCTCGAAGATTATCTAGCCCCTCCTGGCATGGTCAGGGACACCTCCCACTAAACCAGGTTGCTCAGAGCCCCATCCAGCCTGGCCATGAACACATCCAGGGATGGAGCATCCACAGCTTCCCTGGGCAACCTGTGACAGTGTATCACCACCCTCACAGTGAAGAATTTTTGTCTCTGGTGTCTGTTACATGCTTCTTCTGCATCACAGTCTTGGGGATGCCACCATGTTAAATCAAATGCCTCTTTCCTCTGTTTTTTCAGGATCCTTGGAGTGGCACAAACATGAGATCCTCTGGGATTTTTTGCCTTGCTCTGTTAAATGGGAGTTGTATCATGTAGGATGCTTCCGTTGAAAGATTTTATTGTAAATGCCTGTATGAGGTTTATCTGCTTCTGATGTATTTTGTGCATGGCTGGGCTTCTATCCCACTCACAAAACCTCCTGTATGCCCTGCTTAGAGAAGCTGCTGGCAGTTCAGGAGTGCCCTGATTTGAAAAACAAGGATGAAATGTGCTCAGAGCTGAGGTGGTGGTAATGGTGGTTTGTATCGAAGGGAGAGCAACTTTACCTTCTTAATCATCTCATGTTTGCTTAATTATCCCCAAATATATCTTTCATTCCCCTGCCCCCTCTGAGAATGTGAGACAGGCTTGCTGTAAGTATTAGGAAGTATGAAAGGTGAATTTCCCCTTAATTTAATATATTTCTGAGCTGCGCACTCTGCCTTCAGAACACAGCTGCTTTGACTGCTGGTTTTTGTTTGCTTTTCTTCCAGCAGTCTTGCCTTTCTTTGGCCTGTTTTTCCACCTTCTCCTCCTCCTCTTCTGAGTCATATGTTGACACAACTCAGTGTTGGCCCTGGTTGTTAGAGTGGGGCATTGTTGCTGTGTATAGCTACAAAGAGGGGTTATTTTCATGCCTGGCATATGAATAGCAGAATTCCCTTCACCTCTATTTCTTCAAAGTCAGGTATTTAGTGTCAAGATGTTCAGCTGGTGCCAGTTCACTTCCACAGATCTCCTCTGGTGAGCACCAGTTGGAGTTGATGGAGATGCCTGACACCAAATGAATTTTTCCTGTCTTCAGCCAGGACCTGCCTTCTCTAAAGTGATCTTTGTTCACCTCCTAGACTGACCCTGGTGAAAGCTGGCGACCTAACTTTGGAAGGCTCCTTGTACATGGGTGTCTCACTGCCTGCCAGTATCACAGCACCACAGTGCAGTGCTGCGACGCTGGTTATTTATACCCTCTGGCTGGGATGGGGAAGAGGACAGTTTGTGTACCCTATGTTGAGGCACATATTGTGTCCCAGAATGACACTGGGATGGCCCCTCCTTACTTCTTTCCTGCTACCTTTCTTACTGTCTTCATCGATACAAAGGTATCACTGGTGAGACACCAGGCTGATGGGTTTACAAAATAGTACTGCAGACTGTAGTAAAAATTGTTTTAAATTGTGAACATTTCTTAAATAACAGAGGTCGATTCTTCCCCCAGGAAAATAATAGACTAGGGAGTTGTTGCACTGAAGATTTAAGTGGTGTCAGGGGAGTCAGCTCTTCCCATTTCCTCCACTACAACTCTTTGGTGCCTTGATTTTCTTTTCTTCTGCCTCTTCTGTTCTGTGCTGAAGCAGTAAACACTTCAAGGTAAGAAATCTCTTACAGTTTGTGTAACAAACCATCATGCATGAGAGTTCTCCACCGTCTTTTTAGTCCTCATGGTGCTAGCATAAGATAAAAGTGAACATTGCTGTCTCGGATACTAGGGAATGTATGTTTAATGGAATTTTTTTTTCCTTTAATGCTGTGCTTTGTTTTTAGAAGGGTTTCTGGCCTTTCTAGTCTAGTGTTATTCTTTCCTCTGGACTCTTTCTTCTCTGGGTGATGGCTCTGTGTTACATGGTTATTACGTCGGTCTTCATTCACCTCAGAAGACAGGGTAAAACAAACATGGGTTATGGCTTGCTGATAAAGGTGGATGTATCTGTGTTTATTTTTTAAGAGAAACCTTGAGCCATTTCCCAAGCTCAAAACAGGGCTGATTTTGCTTTGATGGGTTTTGTGACCCCTTTTCTTTGTTTACTGCAAACATCTGTCCAGCCATTTTTATTTACAACAGTATATTCATGGAAAAGAGCATACCTCAAATATGGAAAGGAAAAAGTGTGACTCCTTCTAAAAGCATTTGCTCAGCTGTTTTGGAAGTTCTTTGTGGGTGTTGGAGTGTTTTAATCATTCAGTAAAAACAATGCTATGTAATTTAGCTGTTCAGAGGCCATTTACACAGCCTACTCACTATTCTAAGGCTGGAACACATTCAGCTGGTCTTGACCTCCAAAGGTCTACTTAATCCCTCAAAAACTGGCTTTATGAAGTTGGGTGGTTTGATTAATGTGATTTCTAAATGGAGCCCTTGCTGAATAGCTCACAAGCAACACACATGCAGAAACACACTGCCATACGACATTTTTTCCCCCCTGTGGGTCTTTCTAAAGCACATTGTAAAATGCTTTACCATCAGTTCTTACACAGCCTAATTTAAAAAAAAAAAAAAAAAAAAAGTTTGTTGTAGAGGAAGTGATTCAGTAACAGGAGAAGGAATCCTGAAGAGACAGGCCCACACAAATGAAATAACAATCCTCCACTGGGGTGAATTAGGTAGAGCAGAAATACAAATGAAAGTAATAAGGTGGGTCTCTGGAGGACCAAGTTAACATGAGATCAGAGAAGTAGGTTGAGAGGAGTACACTGGAGGTCTTTAAAATCCAGGGAGTGACTTTTAATTGGACTAAATGCTGGAAGAATGATTAGAAGTATAAAGCCAGACAATGTGTCTGAAAATGGAGGAGATTTACTCCCATTTCTTGCAGCAAGAGATTGTTCTGTTCATGGATTTGAGATCCTGACAAGTTTCTGAGAGCAAGGATTTGGGAATTTGTCTTTTACAAGGCAGAAATAATTTCAAAAGACAGGGTCAAGACAAGAAAAAATGCTAAACACTTGCCATAGATGAGGACAAGCAAAATTGCTGGAAGGGGAAAAAAAAAGGCAATAATATCTTGCTATCTAATTAAAGGACATTAAAGAAAGCGTTCAATTAGGGAGCTAGAAAGTCATAGAAACAAATAGGGTTTTGTTAGAAAAAAAGTTGATCAGAGAAAATATGAGGTTTATCACTTTTTGTAGAGAAACATCATTCAGACAAAAAGGGCAGGATTGGTAGCAAAGAGAAAAAAGGGGGAATGACTTTAGGGAATTATTTTGAGACATACGGGGGGTGAACCTAAAGCTCTGAAAAAGTGTTGTTTTAAAACATGACACACCAGCTCAAATTAGATAGCTGTGAAACGTTGCTTCCTTAGAAAGTTAGTCACAACTGTCTCTTCAGCAACAGGAAACCAGTATGCAAATCACTGCAATATTTATTTTTTAATTCAATTATACATGGGTATTCTGCTTCTATAGTATCTCTGTACTTAATGTATTAAATAAGTGGTATAGATGTGGATATATCCATGTCATAATATTAAAATGTAACACGTTTCACATTTGAGCCTCCTTGTGGTTTATTCTGCTCTCAGCTTTAGCCTTGCTTTGAGTCTTTCTACATTGCAAGGACGGGCATTTAAAGAGGGAGTCATACCCCTGAGAAAGACAAGGCTGGTTTACAAAATCTGAGATAGTTTTACCTATGTTACCGAGGTTTTGTTTCCTTACCCAATCATACTCCTCTGCCCTCAACTTCTGAACCCACTGACTAATGTCAACCAACTTCACCAGTAAGGGAGAAACATCAAAGATCATTTGGTTCCTGTAAGTGTTTGCAATAAATTGTGGAGTAGGAAAGAGAGATCTTGTGTCTGAAAGGAAAGATTGAAGTGTGAGTTCAGGCATGAGTAGGTCTGAATGTGCCCAGGAGAGATGTTATGAAAGCTCTGCTAATGGGGAAATGATTGAGAATCCACACATCCGATGTGGCTTGGTAGCAAACCAGCTTTCACTGCATGTTGAACTACTAAAATTAATTGGGGGTGCTTTTGACTTGTGCCCTTTGAATTTGTAAGGTTCTCTCTTCTGCTTTCCTCTACAATCTAGCAGGGTTTTTTACCATGAAAGCCAACGTTGTTCTACAGTACTACGTCTTTAGAAGTTGAGCTGTTAAGAAAAATGCCATATAAATTGAGATTAATGGTAAAATTAAAAATGTTGACGGCAAAGCAGAGGTCTTTGGAGAATCTTGGATTGTAACAGTATGGAGGCCCAGAGATGATGTGCCACAGGAGCTCCATGAATCTATGAAATCTCAGGAAACAATTTCATAGCCATTAAGCTGGGTAGGACTGATAGAAAAAAAATATGCTTCTGTATATACACTTCACTTCATTCCCCTATAACTTCCCATCAACTGACTTATTCTGCTGTCTTCCCTCATTAACTCTGAGGTCTTTTTGTGCTTCCTGAAATAGATCAAGTGGCTTTAGGGATATTAAAAACTTACCTAGACAAGGCCTTGTACAGCCTGAGCAAAGCTATCCCTCCTCTGAAGGGGAAGCAGTTTGTACCAGATGACCTGCAGAAGTCCCTTCCAACCCCTCTTGGTCTGTGAGTCTGACGCTACAACTCTTGTGACATTGCTGGCTCATTGAGGAACACCCGTTCATGTTTGCAGTCATCAAAAGGAAAGTCTCTCCTACTGGAAAGGCAGTACAGTATTGAGGATCCTCTTTTATTCCGCTCTGTGCTACTCTGCATAAAGACAGGAAGGAATAAGGCTGAAGAATCAAGCTGATGGATGCAATCTGTCTCCCAGTCACCTGATGCCCTGTTAACTAGAATACCTGAACAGCTTGAGGGAAACTGAGGCCAACAAGTTCCTCCAGGCCTAGGTCTGGGTGCAAGCAAAGTTGCTGAGGGTAGAAGCCTTCTGGAGGTGCCAAAAAAAGGTCATGGTCCTGCTAGCACCTTTATTCCAGAGTCCTGAAAAGCAAATAGCTGAGTCTGATATTTCCACTGAAGAGGAGAAGGGGCTACATAGGGTTTGGCTTTTGCAGGAAGGAAGAATCTGTAGTAACAGCAGGCCTTTTCCTCTCCATCCATGTTCCCTTGTTCTACATGGATGTGAAACCAAGCTTTTAAAGTTTCAGAGGGAAAAAAGAGACCTGGAAGCTTCCCACTTCCTACCCAAATCTCTTTTTTATCCTGAAAATCTAAACAAGGCCAGTAAAGTGAAAAATGGACATGAAAGAGGCCCTAGAGGAAGTCAGAAAGTTCAAAGAGTTGTGCTTCTCAGTCAATTAGCTCATGAGCACCTTCAGACCATGAAGCTGGCTTAGCTGTCGTGAGGTTTTAAGACACAATAAATCCTGTTCTTCCCCACTACCAGGTGTTTTTAGGTCGTGTCTTTAAAGATGTTACGTTATACTCAAGTTTTATAATGTATCTTAACAACAGGAACAAAAACTTCACAACAGGACCAGTGTTTTACCATGTTCTGCAGTAGCTGGGGCTTTGAGGAAGATAATCAGTGTTGAAAGACGCATTAAAAAATGGCAAGAAATGGTAACATGCTGGCGTTTGGGTTTTTGTTTTTGTGGGCATTTGATTCTCTGTCTCGCTGGTGAGGATTATTGGTGAGCAATGTGATGAATTGGGTTCCAGAGCGTCTCTTTGCCTGACCTGGGCCTCTGATGTAATTCTAACTGAGAGTAAATGCCTGTTTCCAAAATTAATTTCAATTCTCTTCTGTGAGTTGGTGGGAGTTGTAACTAAAATAATATACCCTCCAACCAAATGAGGTGGGACAGGGTGGAGAGGACATATGCAAGCTCTTGGTGTCTGTCAGGAAAAATGCTGAGAAAACTCACATGTGCATCTTCATTAGAAACAAAGCATCAGCTTTGTTGACAAATGAATCACTGGCCTCAGTCCTCCCTCTGGTGAGGATTCCCTATGTTCTTCTGGAAACAATCACTAGTGCAGATCTGTGGGTACATTTTTCTCTCACAGCCCTTTTGTATGTGCAGGCATGGGACAGGTACTGTGTGCAACTTTCATTTGACCACCGTTAGAGCACGTTTTATTAGACCACTATTTTTGTCTGTAGATTAAAAACAAACAAACAAAAAATCCCTCTATAGTTTCCACGATCTATTGACACTGGAAAATCTACAGATCATAGAATGATAGAATCCTTCTGGTTGGAAGAGACCTTTAAGATAATAAAATCCAACCATTAATCCAGCACTGCCAGGTCACCACTAAACCATGTTCCTCAGCGCCTGATCTCCACAGCTTTGAACCCCCTCCAGGGATGGGGACTCCCCCCCTGCCCTGGGCAGCCTGGGCCAGCCCTGGCAGGGAAGAAATTTTTCCTAATGTCCAACCTAAACCTCCCCTGGTGCAACTTCAGGCCATTTCCTCTTGTCCTGCTGCTTGTTCCATGGGAGAAGAGACCCCAAATCACTGCAGCCTCCTCTCAGAGAGCTGTTGAGAGCAAGGTCTCCCTGAGTCTTCTTTTATCTAGGCTCAACCAGCTCAGATCACTCAGCTACTCCTCACAAGACTTGTGCTCTACACACTTTACCAAGTTCATTGCCCTTCAATGGACACACTCAAGCACCTAAATGTCCTTTTTGGAATCGGGGGCCCAAAACTGAACACAATATTCATGATACTTGGGCTTTACATACTCTCTGCCCCACTATCTGACCTTTTCCTTATGGTAGTGGGATACTCTCTTGGTTTCATGGTTACCTTTGCTGCCACTGAGGCCGCAGCCATGAATTGTGGGAGTTCTCTTGAGCTATTGCTCTTCAAAGACTGCTTTGGTCGAAATGCTAATGCTTCCTTCTGAGGCTGTGCAAAAAATAGCTACTGGTGGAGGAGAGAGTGGTCCTTGTTCGATTTCCCTATGCCCAGGAGGTAGGTTCTGCTGCTGTGCCATACCCTGCCCTACCTGGGAGCTGTCTTTGTGTAAGATGTGACTGGGATCAGCTCACAAATTATAGTTTAACTTGGTTACACCCTTCCTATAAATGAGTAATAATTAAAATCAGATGAAAAATGGGTCCTAATAGAAATAAGAGAAACACTCAGGTTTCTAAAGGGTTGGATGAGAAATTGTTGTGGTTTGAGGCTTGGAATGGGGTCGTGACCTTCCAGCAACTGGGAGGACCCCGGGTGGGGGTGAAACCATTGTATTCCCTCCCCTTCCCACACACACTCTGATAAGAGGCAGGGAGTGGTTTCTTATTTCACTCCTGCCTTGGAGCTCGGAGAGGAAAGTTCTCCTTTCACTCCGTGGGACCCTGGAACCGTTTCTGAGGGTTTTGTATATTTTATCTTTTGTATTATTCCCCTAATCTTTGTATATATTATTTTCCTTACCTCCCTTTTTCGTTTTCTGTTCCTTGTTGAACAATATACTTCATTTTTTTTAAAAGTGTCTCTCTCTCTCGCGGGGGGGTGGGGGAGAGGCGAGTACATAGTTCTGTTCCATGTGGGTCCTGCCCTGAACCCCTTTTTACACGGAACCAGGACAGAAATAAATACATTTGATCAAAAATAAACAGGATGGCTTGGTAAATGTAATTGTTGAATTGGATGAGCAGTATGATTTGAAACTGAAAGCCTGTCCCTGTTATGATTGTGTGCATCTATATATTCAGGATGAAGGAAAGCTGGCTTGAAATTTCCAATCAAAGCAGAGTTTTGATGGAAAATGCTGATTTTTCTCCAGCCACATTAGGTACGATTTAGGTGGATAAACCCATTTAGGTGGAGAAACCCCTGTGTGGCAGTGATGGAAGGCTTTGTGTGTGGCAGGGGTAAGGGAGCAAAGCTAAAAGGATGACAGTGCAAGAAGGACCAACTCCTTTCTTCTGGAATACATTATTTTAACAAGTACTGAGCAAAGTTTCAACCAAATTAAGCTTTGAATTTACAGGCTCATTTTAGATGTTTGCACGGGAAGGGAGGGGAAAAAAAAAAAAAAAAAAAAAGGAACTGCTCCTATCAGTCAGGAGCCCAGTACGTGTGACAAGCTGCAGCAGAAAGCTAATGCTTGTTAGCAGAGCAAGCTGATTACTGGGGTAGGAACTGAAGAGGCAGGAAGAAGAGGCCTACAGAGAAGTTCCATGGCATACGCCAATTGCTGCGTGCACCCATTTAAAGTGAAGGGAGCCAAAGCCCTTTGGGTGATGCTTTATAAGGGAGAGGCTCTGCTAGGTATCCCTGGAGATGCAAAGCTTGCAGTGGATGTTGGCGCTCTACTGTTTGGAAGAGGTATTCCTGGGTTATCCTACGTTGTCCCTTCTACTTGGTTTTCTGTTGCTTGACCCAATGTTGCATGAAGCTTCCTTCAAGTTCAAAAGTGTGAAAAGTTGCAGTGTAGGACTGTCCTTTTCTGAAGAAGAAATTTGCTGGTAGAAGAGTGCTGTGTCTGTGTGTGGAGGGGGTTTCTAGATACTGACATCTTTCACAGAATCATAGAAAGGCTTAGGTTGGAAGGGACCCTAGAGATCGTCTAATCCAACCCCCCTTGCTGTGGGCAGGGACACCTCTGAATCAGACTAGGTTGCTCAAGGCCTCATCCAACCTGGCCTTAAACACCTCCAGGGAGGGGGCATCCACAGCCTCTCTGGGCAATCTATTCCAGAGTCTCGTCACCCTGGTACTGATGAACTTCTTCCTAAGATCTTGTGTAAGCCTACTCTCCTTCAGTTTAAAATCATTTCCCCTTGTCCTGTCTCTGGACACCTTTGAGAAAAAGAGTGCTCTGTTCTAATTATACCCCACTAACCTTAAAAGCTGCACAGCCTTATGGATATTTGGGCTGACTCTTTAGATCTCCCTTTTGCCGTGGAAGATGTTTAAAATGAGGAAGAGTCAACCTATTGCTGCTTGTGCTTTCTACTCCTATTAACCAATGGTGACTGGAAGAAACCCTTGTACTCCTTTTGCCTCTCTTTGCTTAGAGTAGTTCTGAAGCATGAGACTGGCTATAAAGCCCCATGAAAGACCGAGCATGAGGGTGACTTGACATGTTCTTTTTGTGTGCTTGCTTTCAGCAGTGTGCTTTCCTGTGCAAGAACATATATTCAATGCCAGCAAGTGGGCAGCTACATCTCTGCAGCTGAGTGGGGTCAACAGCCTTGGCGTGTACAGGTGATGCCTTTCACTTCCCAAGTTGCAGGTGGTTTTTGTGGGGTTTTTCAGTCTGGTTCACTGAGTTTTAGAGGTAAGACAATGATTTTTGCTGCTGATGTGCAAACAAGTGAAAAACAATACGTGGCTGTTCAAATCCAGGTATTCTGAAATAGAACTTCATAGTGTTATGTAGAGAAATGGAGGCCATCCATGGTACAGAAGCTTAAAGACAGCATCTCTTCACAGGGGGGTGGGGGTGGGGGCTGAGCAAATGGACAGTGAAAGGCTGACCCTGGTGAGGAGATACCAATTCACCTGAGACATGGCCCATGATGTTCTTGAGAAATAGCATCACGAATACTGTGGGTTTTTTTCTGGCTTTTTCCTTGGCCAAAGTAATGGAGTAGTTTTTTTCTACATACTTCAAACAGTGTTTGATAATTTCCTATTAGCAAACAGAAGAAAAATAAAATCTACTTTGAAGCAAAATATTTTTTTTAGGGCATAAGTTTCTGGCCTTTATGTCAAGCAAACAAATTTCTTTGAAGAAGAAAATATGCAGGGTGTAAATAGGAGTTCACTGTATTTTGTCAGTTATCTCAACTTTACTGTTTGGGGTTTTTAATTTTATTTTGAAACCACTTCTTTGTTCTCATATGAAACTGGTAAAAGTCTTGTTTTCTTATTTGGGGAAGTGTTAATATTTCTGCAGAAAACATGGAAAGTGCTTTTGTGAGGAGGTCTAGACAGTAATATTTCCTTCTTTGAGCAATGCATGGAGACAAAGCCTGGCTTGTTTGTGGAGTAAGGCACAGATAGCAGCTGCAAGCAGTTAAGGGTTAGAGGAATCCTTTCATAGCTGCTGTCTTTCCCACACAGACCCACCCATTTCTTGCACTCCTACTCCTTGGGGAAGAGGCCGAGTAAGGCATTAATGTAAAGCACTATTTCTTCTTATTCCTGTTGTTAACTGTCTGTTTGGGAACAGTGTGTTAAACCTAAATAGATAATGGTCTAGGAAGGCGATACTTGTGAATACTCTCTCAAAAATGTGGATAATGCTGGCTGGTACTGCTAATTCCCCCAAAGCCCTTAAAAGTTCCTCTCCTTGTTTGGCTAGTTTTACAACCAAGGAAAGTAGGAAGATTTTCTGGTGCTCTTGGTGTTCCTTACAAAATGTATTTTCTTCTGTGCATCAGTTAGTACAAGCCAGGTCCTGCTTCAGTCTTGAGGGTGCTTGGATTTCTGTAAGCTAGCTTCTTTCAGTTTCTGCTAGACACAGATGCTAATTTGAGGCAAGCCTGTTCCTTTGCTTTCTCCTGATGTCTTTGAAACTAATGGTGGTTGGCCAATTGTCAGAAACGGGCATTCTCCTTTAAGTGTGAGAGGTATCCTTTCCCCACGTGCCTGGTGCTCCCACTTCTTGTCATCCGGCTTGTCCCAGTGAAAGAGAAGCATTGCTCTTCCTCTCAGGTATGCTGTCAGGCTACAAGGCATGTTTTGAGTGTGGGGTGAACTGGATAATCTCCATCTGGAGTAGATGTGAATAAGGGGCTGTGGTATGAAGTCTTGTCCAAGTTGGTGACTGTTCTCTGCTGCTGTATTTGCCTATTGTGGTCATATAAGTGGGTGGGAAGCGTATGCCAGAATTAATAGATTGGGGAAGTGCTGTAGTCTGGCCTAAAACACTGACTCACATAACTCCTGTCTACCACAAAGGTGTAGGATCACAGAATGGTGGGGGTTGGGAGGGACCTCTGGAGATCATCTTGTCTAACACCCCTGCTAAAGCAGGGTCACCCAGAGCAGGCTGCCCAGGACTGTGTCCAGCTGGGTTTTGAATCTCTTCAAAGAAGGACACTCTACCGCCTCTCTGGCACTCTCACAGGAAACAGGTTTTTCTTCCATGAGGATCCTGGGGACTTCTGTTCTCCCCTGCCTTGCTCGTGGCTTCTACAACTCTGGCAAAGCTGGTTCTTGAGGACTCAAGGAGTGAAGTGTGAACCATTGTCACGTTGAGTTTCATCTATTTCAAATTAAATATGTTGGTACTTTTATTACAGCATGGGCAAATCCAAATCCTGGCACTTCAGTCAGCTGCAGCCATCAAAGTCTTCCTATTGCAGCCCCTGGCTTCACACCCATACAGTGGAGAGCTCATTTCCCAAACAGTGGCTGAAATCCATCATCCTTGCACCATGCCTCACTTTCCTGCCACTTTTTGGATTATCCCAATCCTAGCACTACTGTCACTAAATCTGTGTGTTTCTGTTCTCCTGGCCAGCCCTTTGTCCTTTTCCTTTGACATTCTTTCCGGTTCATTTGCTGATTATGCAAGTAAAATATGAAGGCTACATTTTCTCCACTGCATTGCTGCTTTTGAACAAAACCAACAAATTCCACTCATTGGAAAGTTACAAGTGCAATTAATTTCTTTGGTGCATCTGTCTAAATTCTACCTCTTGAAAGCATTCCGTTCTCTTGAAATACAGAAGAGTAGAACAGGGGTATCTGCCATAACTGCTTTGAAAGTAGTTATTTTAATGACCTGTCCCAGGATGTGGATTTTGTGTGTGCTCTCATGCAAATTCATTTTACCACCAATTCTCTGGTTCCACATGGAAGGGCTTTGGTTACAGGAGCTGTTACTATTCATGTGCATACTGCCAATGGTTTACAAAGCAGGAAGTGTTTATACGAGTAAACCTTTTGCTGGTGCTAGTCCTGAGTTACAAAAAGCCAACGAAAGTCGAGTTCGAGACAAAAGTCTCAAAGCCTCGGTGGAAATATGATTCATGGGTACATAGAGTGAATACTCCTTACTTGGCTGAAACCCCCAGGGCTGGAAATCAGTGGTTCAGTGGAGGTGTTGCCCAGGTAATTACCACCCTGAAGTATGACTAGTAGAAACCTAGAGATTGGAAGCTTTATAAAATATGTATTGACAGTTTTAGAGGTTTTTTTTCCCCCTTCATTTGTTATTGAAAGTCTTGGAGGTGGGGAAATGATGCAAAAATGGGGCTGAAGCACTGTGGAACAATGAGAAGCTGGGGTCAGTTTTGAGGAGTGTGAAGCATGTATTGCTGCACGTTTATTGCTGTGTAAAGAGTGCTCTCTGAGCAGTACGGAGGAGCTGATCATCAGCAGTCACGGCTGCGATCTACTGACTCCTCTTCACAGGGTGCGTTGCTCAACAGAGGCTGGTGATGACAGCTAGGGAGGCAGATGCCTGAGAGCAGATGTGGTAGGAAGCCTTCTGACACAAAGTTTCCACACAAGGAAAATTTGTTTTAACAAATTCAAAACCTTTCTGGTAAAATGTTGGCATTGGTGTCATATAAGCAAACGAAGATGAAGGATTTCCTTTCAGAATAATGCTCGCACTGAAAATATGTTGAGTTAAGTATTGTCAAACTTCAAAACCCTGTTGTTTGAACAAGTCTCCTCAGTTTTATTGAAATAGAATAATTTATTTGATGCCAACAGACATTTTCCTGAGATGGTAATTTAATTGTTGAAACATGAAACTTCTCTAATTTGGGACAAAAACAGACTTGGAGGTTTTCAGTGAAATTGAAATGTCAATTCCTATGTCTCTAATTGGGAGTTCTGAGTGTGTCCAACATACAGATGGAAAACTTGAATGGCAGAGTGGGAGGAATGGCCAAAGCCCATTTCAAATGTATCCCTGCAAGAACGTGACTTTCATGAGTTTAATTTCTGTGTAATCAGTGACTGTACTGAGATTCTGGGAGAAGTTCACGTAACATCATTACAAGTTGGCAGTGGAAGAGGAACTGTAGTCTGCTCCCTTCAGAGATCCTCCAGTCCATACCTGATGAGATGACATACTGATTTGAAATTTTAGAGGTCATTCTCACTTCCTTGGCTGTTTTCAGGTTTCCTTTCCAGACTGCAATGGAGAATTAAGGGGCTGTGAATATAATTGTGGAGTACAGAGAAAATAATTTGCTTACTGTAGGAGTGGGCTGGGGATACACTGTGTGAGGGAAGGCAGTGTGGACAGTAGCTCAAGTACTCCTCAAAATACTGAGGGTCAGTGCTGTGGACACGAGTTAGCCTTTCAACAGAGCTCCTGTGTGGCTGAAGCTGGGGTGTATTTAAGTGTTGGGGACCATGAAGAAAACATCTATAGAAAGAAACAGTTTAAGTTACTGCTGGCATGGGGTGATGAAGGTAAGAGGTCCCATGGGGATGACTTTTTAGCCAAGTCTGCTTCTGTGGAAGCTGTGGGCGGGGCCGCAAAAGTGAGCAAAGAGGGCAGATTGAAGTGAGTAGCCTCCAGGCTGGCAGCCTCTGTTGCTGCCAAGGTTTGCTGAGCACTGCTCCCTCATCTACCTTTTGTGTCCATAGCCTGTTGCCCCAAGAGCTGTGCTATCAACCCAGTCCTCTCTGGGGCATGGCCAAACCTGCCTGTTAGGAATGCCTCTAATGGAAGCTGGTACTGTGTGACTTCTTCCTTCCCCAGCTGTGGGATGAAGGTGCTGGCTCTTGCCCCATCTCAGAGCAGCTGACTCTGACTCTGCTTCAGAGCATCATGGGGAGCAGCAAAGAAAGTCTTTAGTTGTGCTGACTAAAAATCAGACTGCTGACTCATCACCAAAGCATGGAGGAAGGGTTGGGAGCCTGACTTTACAAATCAGTCCCCTGCTGCCCTCCAAGTATTGTGAGTCAGTGCTAGGGGGATAGCTCACTTACTTAAACATTCTGTAGTGTACATGTCTCCTTAGCCAGCCATCTGCCCTGATATCTGCTTGTCTGGAGTGGAAAGACTTCTTCCCCTTTAGACAGCTTTTTCCAAGGGGTCAGCTGTAGGGTTTGATAGTTAGAGGAACAAAGGCCTTTCCTGGTTCCCAAAATGACTGTTTGCTTTCAGGGAATAACGCCTAGTTAGGCAGAATGGTTTTGCAGCAGACTGGATCTTTTGAGCACCCTCAAACAAGGAGTTCCTTAATTGTAGTGGCAGAAAAACATGTACAGATAGACAATCTCTTCTGCCTTTACTTTTTCAGTGTTTGTTCAATAAAAGGGTCTCTGCCCTCTGGGTTACGAAGTCTTTGTCAGAACTATGACAGAAGAGGCAGTACCGGGTGAGGTAGTTTCATTGCTATCACAAAGCAGAGGGGTTCTGGGACTGTTCTTGCAGTGTAGTCCCCAGAAAGCCAAGTGAAGATGAGAGGTCCGTGGTGCACAAGGGATGGCGCATGTTGAGAGAAGGATTTGTGACCTGGGCAGCTCATCACTCGAAGCAGGAGATGAGCGTTGCTTTCTTGCTGTTGTCAGACCCTTCAGACGTAACTGGAAAACAACACTGCTCCCACGAGCATTGGAAAGCACTTGGGTCCTATTTTCTTCAGCCCAAAACCGACAAAAAGCTCTATGGCAGATAGAGAGGACACTGACCCGCAAAGTAAGATTTCTCAGATCTGTCCCTGGTCTGTAACCTACCTTGGCATCTAGGACAAGTTCTCCTCTTCTCCCTCTGCCTCAAAGGGTTTCTTATCTATTTCAAGCTCCTTTGGAGAAAGCCAAGGACAGAGAAGGGAGGATACAGCTCACAGTTTATTCCTGTTGCCCTGAAGTACAAAATTCCTCTCTCATTGTGACTGACAAAACATCAGATTGATGCATCAGTGTTGTTTTCCAGTTGTTGTTTGCCCTGGCTATGCCCTGTACTCTGATCGCTGTGAAAAGGGTGGAGTAGGTACTGATGCCAGTCCTGCAATAAAATGTTTCCCCACATCCAAAGTATTTGCAATTGGCTGGTTCCATGTGGAGTTTAGGTCACCAGAACAAATTAGTCCTCCCAAGACCAGGGCTGATGGGACTGCTCTGACAAGACTGGATGTAAATGTCTGAGTATCTTGAGCAGAGTCAATAAATGGCACGAATTTGTAAGTGTTTGGATCAGGCCTTAAATGGTCACATCAAGCACAATCGGTTCTATGCCAGGATCATAAAGCCATGCTAAATCCTCATTTGCCAGCGCTTGATAAAAGACCAAAACTGTCATGCAAATTCCTTGCAGATAAAGTTGTGTGTTTAAGCACTTCCACTCTATAATTGAATGACTCTTTTTTTACTGCTCAAAGTTGATGACTTTGCATCAGACACAACTTCAGTAGATAAATATTATTCCTAAGTGGTGTAATGGTGGTTTGTTATCCTAACATCTGGGCAGCTCATACTGGTCTATTAGCTAAAATAGTGGAAAGTCACTTCTTCCTACTTTTATGTTTTTGAAACTTTCAGGATTGTGTTTTCAAGCATGTGTAGAGCTGGTTACTGAGCGTGTAAAATAACTCATTGAGCAAAACCCAATCACAGTAATGACAGAGAATGGAAGTCTTTCAGAAAACCCAGAGTTTGATACTGCTTGTAGGAGAGCTAAAGCTCATCCAGCTTTTTGCAGCCTCTACAAACCATTGCTGTAATGTTCTGGAAACATCTTCTGAGTGAAGGTGCTTTTTGCTCCTATTCTTTCTCAGAAAAATTTTGAGAGGGAACTTTCTCACACTCTACAAGCCAAAAGTAATCCTGCCTCTTCCAAATAAGCAAATATGGGAAAAAAACATTCTGTTTAAGTGCTTCTGAACCTCCAAATGGTTTAGCTCATGTCCTGCTCTAGCCATGGCTAATCTTTGAGGTGAGGAAGTTATCCGAAGATTGTTACAAGTGTGTGTTGCTCCTTGTTGCCTGATTATATTGCCTGTTATTCATCTTGAAGTGATTTCTCTTGACCACTTCTAGGGAGGAAAAAAGATCTGTTGCTATTGTACTTGTAAACAGGTTCTCACCTCTCACTTTACTGCAGTTAATTCTGGCTTTTGAGCCAGGAGACCCGGTGCAAGACTGGCTGTGAAAGTAAATGGTAGGCACAATACTAGGCAGAAAAGTGGTCACACAACACTGGAAAATGTACAATGGGATGACTGCAAAAAGCTTCAGTGTCACTTCAGCAGGAGCTCAGGGAAGAGAAATGTATCTCATTAAGCATTAATTTCTTTTAATACAAAGTAACGACTAATCCCAAGGGCCTGGAATAAGTTAATGGGACTTTGTCAATTAAAACTGATGTGTTTTGCATCAGGCAGAAAAGCAGCAGATCATGGATGGTAATGGCTTGAGTTTGTCACAAAACCCGAAGGATTAAAGTCACTTGAAGTCTGATGTGGACTTTTGAGCTTTGTTTTCAGTTTGGAGTTCTTAATATCTTTTAAGTTGCTGTTTAATTAGCTTAAGAGTCTGAATTTTCCTGTGTACCTTTATACCAAGATGCATTGCACAGGAAATCCAACATAAACCCAGAGTACTGAGTTGTTTGGTTTTTTTTTGGGGGGGGGAGTGGGCGCAGTGAGGATAGTGCCTGGAATAAGGTGTCTCACTGCATGGTGCTGGGGTTTTGTCCAACAGCTCTCAGATTGGGACTCCTGAACCTGGATCTGAAATTCAGGCTTTAAGACATAACAAAATTTCTGATCGGAGGGGGTGAGAGAGACTTCCTATTTGCTCTGTGAAGTGTTTTTATAGTGTTCTTTATTTCTCTGGAGCACTCTGTGCAATAATTTAAGAAACCAAAATGCTGTCAGCCTTGGTAACAGCAAGTCCTGGAAGCATTTTCTTCAAACCACCTCTCTGATTCATCCTACCAGTTCTTTCAGATATCTAATACATATGTAAACAGTTTATTTTTAAAGTTTCATGTTTTGTGAAAAAGAGTGCCCCCGCACGTACTTATTTTTGTAATGAGGAAGTTTAGTTGGCACCAGTGTAGTCACAGTGGTGCTCTGTTAGTCCACCCAAACACACTTTCTGCTCAGAACATCTCCATAAACTGCTTTTGGCTTTACTATGTAAGCACCTTGGACTGTTTAACTACTTTAAGGTCTAATTTAGCTGTATTCCTGTTGTGCATCCAGTCCTACTGCAGGCAAAGCTTGGAGTAGTAGGAGCCCCAGCACCCAGGAGGCTCTTGTATTGATTTCTAGTATATCCAGTGATGACACTTTCGTAGGACATTCAGGATTTCCATCACATCAGTGCTATTCTGTAGGTCCAAAAATTGACTCCAAAGACATTCTGGCTGTGGCTGAAGCCTATAGACCCTGCTCTTGTGCAGCCTCCCTGCACAAGAACCTCCCTGCCTTGAATTCTTCCTTGATGGGGTCATTTCTAGGGTGCATCAGAGGGGATGAGCTAGAGCTGGTTTCCAAAGGGGTTATGTCCAGCCGTGGCAGCTGCCCTGTGGGAGTGTACCATTTAGCAAGGATCTAGGCTGTCTTTTGTATAGACAAAAGATGCAGTCAGGTTGTTGTTCAAAACCCCTCCAGTGAACATCAGCTGCAGCATTCTGGATCAGCTGATCCTGTCTGCTGATGTCCCCTTGATCTGCACAGGTACCATTGACTGCTTGGGGCTTGCCCAAACACAGTGAGCATGTACTTCAGGTCATAGGAACTGGTGGGACATGGTTTCAGGCTCCCTTGGAGGTGGCAGGAGCACAGTGAGCATAATTATTTCACAGGCTTGGAGGCACACCAGTCATTCAGAGCCTGCCACTTCCAATAAGTGTGTGCAGCTCAAATCTACATATAGCTTAATTGTGGGCTTGAGTTAAAATGAAAATCCAGGATGAAAGCATCTAATTCCACTTTGAAATTGGACAAGAGATGCTGAGCCTGCTAGAACGAAACACATTTCTACAGTAATGTCCCTCCATGAAGACCACTAGTATAGTTCCCTTTGCAGCAGTGCTTAGATAAATCTGCCATATGCTGAGGGAGGAAGTTATTGGTCAACAACTCCTACCAGAAGGTGCCTTTTTGCTAATCCACTACCCAGGAGCAGCATTTGAATCTTTATTCCCCCGGAGCATCTTGTGTGGCAGCTCTGTTGGGAATGCAACGCGGCGAGCCACAGCCCTGCATTTGGAAGGTGTGAGGCAGCTTGGCAGGCAGTGCTGGGGCAGAGCTGCAGGAGATTGGGTGCAGCTGGAGCTTCCTGAGTGGATCAAAACCTGCAAGGTTGTTAGCTTGAGCTTAGCACTAAGCTCCCAGCATCTCTGCGTGAGCCCAGAGCCAGCGGTGGTCAGTGTGGATGTTACTTGGTGGGCACAGCTGCTGTGTTACACGGTCTGCAAACAGTTAAGCTCATCTGGCTGCCCGACCTGGCACAGTACAGGGGCACCTGCTGCTCTTGGCTTTTCTGGCTCCACAGATAGCTGCTGCAGGTACACTCTGAAATGCTGGAGGACTTGCTTTCTGCAGCTTAATGCTAAGGACACAACTAGCTTGCAGCCTTCGGTTTTGTTCAATATTGGGTTTGTTCAGCCTTGAGAAAAGACTGTTTAGGAGGAACCTTATCACTGGGTTCCAATATTTAAAGGGTAGCTACAAAGAAGATGGAGAGTCCCTTTTGACAAGGAGTCACATGGAAAAGACAAGGGGTAATGGGTACAAGTTACTCCGGAGGAGATTACTGGTTGGACACCAGGAAGCAAGGCGGGAAAGAGGAAAAACTTTCACAACAAGGACAATCAAACACTGGAACAATCTCCCCAGGGCGGTGGTGGAGGCCCCAACATTGGACAGTTTAAGATTCAGCTGAACAGGGTGCTGGGCCAGCTTGTCTAGACTGCTTTTCCCAAGAAAGTTTGGACCAGATGATCTTTGAGGTCCCTTCCAAACTGATATTCTGTGATTCTATGAATATATGTACTTCGTTAGTTTCATTATATCAAGAGCAACACTAATACTTTTGCTCCTGCAGCATTCAAAGGGCCTGCTGAAGTTTGACACTGCTGCTACACCTGGTATTGCACAGAAAAGGGGGAGGGATGATACCATCCCTGCTGTCAGCTAAATCACTTAGCATATGGCTAGTCCTGCTAGAATTGTGCTGACCCTCAAAAACCCAGGAGCAAATAACACCTGCTTCCCCTGTGTTGTTTTAAGATCATAATCTTTTTTTCCTTTTTGTTCTCGTAACTGCAGGGGTTTGGTTTCTACCTGTGGGCAATATTCAGGCTGCGATTAGCATGATGATGGGGGAAAGAAAACCTGAGGGAGAAGGCTTAAGCAGTGCCCAGCTCTTGTTCTGACCTTTGATTTCCCCCAGCTGATAAGAGCTGGCTTCCTCCTCCCCCAGAAAACTCACAAACAGCAGCTGGTTATACAGTAATGGAGATTAAGAAAAAGGAATTTGCTCAAGACCTCAACACTCTGGGAAGTCTCTTGTTTAAGCCCCGTTTTGCACTTTGCTATCGTAGTTTACTTGTTATTCAAAAGCCGGGGAAGGAGAAGGTGTGCTGCCAGCTCCTGAGTCATTAATTTCCAAACCATGCTGAAAGGTGCAAAGGTGAGCATGTTTTTTCTTAGAGGTTTGCTGACAACAAATATTTGTTTGGAGTATTTTTGTGAAAAGCAGAGGCCAGGTTTGCTGGCTGGCTTGGAGCTGTTCCTTACACCAGTCTGCAGTAAGGTTTTTGGAAGACCTTAAGGCTGCGTGAGACATGCCTAACAGGCCATGGCAGCCATTCTCAGCCTGAGATTTACAGGCTGATAACAGATTCTGATATGGGTTTTTATCAGCTGTATGCTAATACTTTTCCTTTAGTAGGACTTACCCCCTCCAGTTCCTCAGTAGAAATACTGCAGCCTCCAGGCTGTGAAATTTTGTAGTATGTTCCACTTCAGCTCTCTTTAAACTTTGCTGTGCAGTATCTCATCTCTTACAGGTGATTCTAATGGTGCTCAAACCAGTGACACTCTCCTCCAGGGTCTGCTAAATTAGGATAAACCTTCTCTGGCAGAGGGTAATTTTTCACAAGATGCAGGGGCAAGGTTTTGCTTTATGAACATACTGCTAAATACCTTGCAGTATGCTTTTTGTTTAGAGAAATGATGGGAAGTCCAGTCCTGGCCATGTTTGAACTTAGTCTGTTATGTTCTGCCTTTCTGTCTCTTCCTTGAATTCTGTATACAAACCTGATGGCTTTATTTTCTGGTGCCCTGAGTGGTGTGGAGCTGCTGAACACCTTTGTCTTGCTTTAGAGGTGTCTGTACTGCAGTGATATAGAAGGAATCTTTCATGCAGAATCACTTCTGCAAATATTTAAAATTAGTCACCAGTTTATGTGGATGAATAATCTAACTTGGGAATATTCCTAGGAACAAAAGTCCTTAGAGGTTTCCTAGGATTTGAATGGGTTCCACATGTAAAGCTCTTTGGGCAGACAGTTTCTGTATAAAACACAATTTTAAATGTTTCTTTGTATTTGCACAAAACTACATTTCTTCAAAGTTAAAGGAGTGTCTTCAATTTGTAGTGTAAGTGATGTAAATGATTTGCTATAGGTAGTTTCAAATATGCTATTTTCTAATGCAAATTTTATGATCTTACTGTTGTGGTTTCCTATAGTTAAAAGACTGTTCTCTCCCCTTGTTGCTAAGAGCAAAACACACAAACAGCAAAGCAAACCAACTACAGTCAGTTTAACTATTCATAAGGAAGCTACATTAAATATAAACCCCAAATAAAACCCATTCTCTTAATTATTTCATTTGCAATACATTTCACAGAGCAACAGCAAGCTTATTTTGAACAGGAGCATAATTAAGACTGCGCTCCAGGGCAGTGATAGATGGGGTTTGTGGAGCTGCACACTTCATACATGCCTCAGAAATTGTGACTGCAGAGCTGTGTGGCTTTAAATCGACTCTGGAAGCTCAAAACCATATCCCAGCTTTTATTATTTGATCTTGGATACTATTTCAGCTATGACAGTGGTGTATTTATACACATCCTCAATGCTGTTATGAATGTCATTATAAATAAACATAAGCAAAAGTTATTTTAAGACTGAAATGCACAGTAAAGTCACCCATCCCAAAGGCTGCAGTTACTTTACAAGTCTGTAGTTTTTGCAAGTAATAGAGTCCTAAAGGCTTGGGGGAACGTTGTGTTATCTGTAAGGTGGCTTTTATCTGGGGTTTTTGCTTCAACCTAGATCTTTAGTAGTCAACAGTGAGGGCTTTTCATGTGGAAATCCTCGGTGCTTTGAAATTCTTATGCTTTTAAAAAAGAAAATCGGTGAAACAATGAAACCCTGAAAACTTGAGGAGGGGAGGGGGCTGAGAGGGAGCCCTCAAGAAAATGATGTAAAGGATAAAAAGAAAACACAGGTTGCCCAGAGAGGTGGTCGATGCCCCATGACTGCAGACGTTCCAGGTCAGGTTGGCCAGGGCTCTAAGCAACCTTATCTAGCTGAAGATGTCCATGCTTGCTGCAGGGGGATTGGACTAGATGGACCTTTGAAGATACAGACCAGTCTCTGATTCTATGGAAGACATTAGTTTAATGAAGTGAGTGCAGAAGAGAGCAATGCATGTGCTGCAGGCACGTGTGTGTGTGCTTGTATGTGCAAGCAGCACAAGGTGTGTTTGCAGAACACGATGGCCGTGCACTTCTGGGCACACCTTCGGTCTGAGATATTGAAAAGGATGGATAAATATTTCTGATTCCAAAATATGAACGATATTTTAAGGTATGCTTTCTGTGTAACTCAGTTTACCAAGGTGTAATAAATGGACACAAGTGTGATAATGAGTTTGTAAACCACTGATCTCCAAAAGCCAGGTAGGTATACTGGGAGATATTCCTGTGGCCTTATTCCCAGCCCTCTCCTCCCAAATCTGCTGTTAGGTGTAGCTAGAGGATAGATACTGTATCAGTCTAACATCATTGCTCTTATAGCCTCAACAGGTCCAAAAAGCAACAAATGTGAATTATCATAGTGGCTTATCAAAACTATATAGCAATAGGTAACATTGTTGATAGTGTAGGAATATAAATACATTCAAGTGTGAATGAGGAGTTGTTAGAGCAGCTGTAAACTGCATGTAAGGAAATGCAGGAAGGCCCATCTATGCAGCAATCTTTTTCTAGCATAAAAAGCCACATGCTTTTTATTTGGGGGTTATGCTTAATTTGGAGACTGTAGTGTGCAGTGCAAGGGGTTAGCCTCTAAAAGAGCACTGGCAGAGCCTCGCCCTGCAGCATCACTGAGGAGATTGTACTTGTACAATGACTTCAAATGTGCAGATAATAGCATAGAGAATGTATGGAATGTGTTCTAAATGTAGCAAATTTGTACATGTGAAAATCACGTATAACTGCAGCCTGTTCTTCCTCCAAACGTGCCATGATGGGCACTACAGGTTTATGTCAATGTGCATTCCACATCAGGCATTTGGATTTACCTGGATTTTGTTTAGATCAGGTGTAATACAGTTTTATAACTAAACTAAAGAATTTGAAGAACTTCAGCTTCTCAGGAAAACCCTTCTGAAACTTGAGCTTCATCATCTTCCTATCAGAAGTAGCATGCTTTGATGAAGTAGAAAACAACAACAACAACAACAACTAGCTGCCCTGAGTTGCAGACTCAATGTGCTCTAAAACGCAGGAAACATAACTGTGCAGTTCACAGCCATTTCTGCTACTTCTGGTCTTCCAGATATTCATAATTTTCTACTTTTAAACAAGGGGTTTTTAAACATACCTGTTTTGATGAAAACTTTATCCTAAACCACCTCAATTAAGGTTCTGCTTTAGAAGTTTGTAACAAGATCTGTATCAGAATGAAGATTCCTGTAGTTGAGACTGACATGTAGAACACAGGGAAGTAGAACAGGGATGTGAATAAAGATTTCAAGTATCAACTGAATGTCTTATGCACTCAACTACAGCAAAGAAGAATGCTGCTTGTTGTCTTTGTGGTAAAAACCTTCCTTAGGTCCTTGCTGCTTCTTTCTGCCAAAAATTCTCACCTAGGTTTAGTCATCATTTATGACTGTAAGACTAAAACCTTTAAATATTTCCTGTATAAAGGCTTTTATTATTTTGGTATAATGAAAAGTATGCAAATTCCTACTGTCTTTCTGACAAAGCATACAGACCTCATTCGAGGCCTGTAGCTCATGGAGTTCCCCAGGGGTCAGTACTGGGTCCAGTCTTGTTCAACACATTCATCAATGACCTGGATGAAGGGATGGCGTTGACCTTCAGGAAATTGCTGATGACACCAAACTGGGTAGAGTGGCTGACAGACCAGAGCTGTGCTGCCGTTCAGTGGGACCTGGACCAGCTGGAGAGCTGGGGGAGAAGACCCTCATTAAGTTCAACAAGGTCAACTGTAGAGTCCTGCACCTGGGGAGGAATAACCCCATGTACCAGTACAGGTGAGGGCCTGACCTGGTGGGAAAGCAGCTCCACAGAGAAGGACCTGGGAGTCCTGGTGAACAACAAGTTCACCATGAGCCAACAAATGTGACCTTGTGGCTAAGAAGACCAGTGGTGTCCTTGGGTGCATTAAGAAGAGTGTGTCCAGCAGGTCAAGGGAGGTTCTCGTCCCTCCTCTACTCTGCTCAAGTCAGGCTGCCTCTGGAGTAGTGTATCCAGTTCTGGGCTTCCCAGTTCAAGAGACAGGGAACTACTGGAGAGAGTCCAGCAGGGGCTATGAAGATGCTGAGGGGACTGAAGCATCTTGGTGAGGAGAAAAGGCTGAGAAACCTGGGGCTGGTTATTGTGGACAAGAGAAGACTGAAGGGGGGTTTTCTTGGTGTTTCTCAATATCAAAAGAGCTCATGGGGGTCAAAAGGATGGGGCAAGACTCTTGTCAGCAGTGCCCAGCAACAGAACAAGGGGCAATGGACACAATCTGGAACCCAGGGGGTTCCATGTGAACAGGAGGAAAACCTTTCCTTTGAGGGTGCCAGAGCCTTGGAGCAGGCTGCCTAGAGAGGTTGTAGAGCCTCCTTTTCTGGAGAGGTTCCAAACCCACCTGGATGTGATCCTCAGCAGCCTGCAGTGGGTGACCTTGCTGCTTTAGATGGAGGGGGTTGGATGCAATTATCTACAGAGGTCCCTCCCAACCCCTACCACACAGTGTGATTTTGTGTTAAGGACTGGTTAGAGAAACTTCAAAACTAATTCTGGGTTTCTCCTGTTTTCCCCCGCAGCAGTGAGAAACTTGCTGATCTAAGGCAAGTCCCGTGCCACTTCTAGCTTCTTTTAGACATGTCCTCAAATACAGTCAGCTCCTGTCTCCCCCCATGCTTCCAGGGCCACGCCTTGACCTGTGCATCTGTCATGAGATCGTCACTTATGTCCTTTTTACAAGCCTTTGAGTCACCTTGCCTGAGACCTTACGCTGTTGCTGTGTGTCATGTGGATACTGCTCGCTTTATTTTATATCTCAGGGTGTTCATTCCTGAGTCTTTCATTACGTATGATTCCAACTGTTTCAAGAATTTCTGTAGTTCCAAATACAGAAGAGTCTGTTTTCAATAAATAGTCCAGAGAGACAGTGGGTCCAGTCTTTCTAATGTTATCATTTAGCAAGGAGCAAAATAGGAAAATATCAAGGACTAAGTTGTCCTGCTTTTTAGAACATGTTCCTGAGGATTTTGATTTCTGGCCAGCTCTGGTCAAAGAATCCCTTCTTCTTGCTGATGAGCAGTGAATTTCCAGTAGGGATGGTCTTAAGAAATGGGTAAATCCACATGTAATTTCATCTCTTCCAGACAATTCTCCTTGTTTTCTGCCAGCCAGCATTTCTCTTGAACACTTTCATTTGCTGTAGAAAACCCTCCTTGTCCTGTGTCTAAGCTTGTTTGTCTTCTCCAATCTCCAAATGTTTTTTTTCCTCTTAATTTACATATCAAGTACACTGTCTTTTTTTTAATCGAGTGCTTAAATTATTAAAGCAATCTTACTTCTGAAACTGTGTAATTACCAGATAATCAAGTTGCTGGTATCTGATAGTTCTTACTTTAAATTTGAGTTTTGAATATTGCTCAACATATGTGGAGCAACTGAGCTGTGAACTGTAACCTCATACTTGGGATATTTGGGAGTCTCCACAAGGGAGAGCTTTCTGTAAATGGTCCAAGCTGAGGGAAAGCTGTTGATGAAGATGAAGGTTGCCATTTTGAGTGTTGGATTTCAAAGCTAGTTAGGTGTGAGGATGCTCCTGAATACACCCAGGGACAGCTGATGAAGGTGTTGTTCATGCTACATGCCAATTTGCCTTTTTTTTTTTTTTTTTTTTTTTTTTTTTTTTTTAATGCTTTTAAAAACATTTGGTTTGCTCTTCTAAGTATTAAAGCCAGTTCCATACTGCAATCACTTGTATGTGTATGTCCAAATTGTCATCCACTCTACCTAATAATATATAAGTAATCAGGAAATGACTGTCAATCAGACCTCAAGAAAGACAATGCTCAACCCCTCAGGTACCTACTGGCTCATGTCCCTGTGCTACGCCTCTGTGCTTCTATGCACTCCCTTCTGCCAAGAGCTGTCCTGGCTCCTTTGAGTCCACCTCTTCTGCACTACATTTTTTGTATTAACATTTTTGTTGTATTTAACCAATATGCTACAGGCAGGCCTCTGGGTTATTTTCTTTTTTTTTTTTGTAGCATTCATAATAGATAAATCGTACTCTTGCCATACTCAAAGCCTGTAGTCTTTATTCACTGCAGCTCTGTACCAATAAATCCTTGTTTGATGCTTAACTCTTAATTAAGAAGGAAAATAGCATTCTTTTTCAGTAAATGCTGTCAGAGAGCCATACTTCATGCAAAGAAAGCTCTGACAGTGGGTAGGTGGGTGAGCTAAATAGCTCTGTTCTGCTTTTCTGGCCTAGTTGCTCTGCTGCCTGGAACACTGAAGGGACCAATGCTGTTTTGCCCCTGCAGGGACAGTTCCTGCACCACCGTGGCACAGGCAGCTTGATATCTGAAAGCGAGTTGCCTGAGATCTTGATGAAATAGGGATGTGGATGGCAGGGACAGCTCTGCCGTGGGCGTTTCTAAATGCCCTGGCTATCATGACTCTTTTTTTTTTTTTTCTTTTTTTTTTTCTGGCTTTGGATTAAGCTGTTCCTAAATGTTTGGATTTGCAGGGATCCCATCCAGCTGTTAGACCCCCTCCTCTTGCAGAGCAGCACGTCTCTCCTCACCATATCCTTTTTCAAAAAGCAGAAGAAGACTCTCTGAGTGTGAGGAAAGAGTAAACGTTCCAAATTCCCACATTTCTGAGAACTGTTGTGGTAGTACACTTGCATAACCTGGGCACGTTCAGAGTCTATAGGGTATTCTCTACTAGCTGCTTTCTAATTGGTCTGAATCTGGGAGGGTGAGAGCTCACACATGATATAGGATGATCTCATCTGGCTGTCAGGAACCTGTTTCTCTCTGGCCCATCTGCTTGCAAAACCCTTGGTTAAGAATTATTAAAAAATACCAAACTGCGGGGTGCCCCAGGGTAAAATCTGGCTTCACATGTGAGAAACAAAGCAATCAATAGGAAATAAGAACTAAAATAATTTGAAGAGCCAGGCCTAGAGCCTCTGAAGATACATCAACATTATCAGGAGAAATTTCCAGATTTAGCATTAGTTCTCAGCAGCCCTAACTTCAGTTGTGATAAGGTGCATCTAAAAGGTCAGAGTTTAGATTGACAGTTGTTAGTAATGTCAAATGCCATACCCACAGATTGCAGTACCAGAATGAAAAGAAGGCTCAGGATTTTAGCTTTCTCTGTTTTTCAGTTTTTGAGCTGAATTCCACTTCTGTGGAGAAAGCAGAACAGCTAAAACCTAAAAACTTGCCTTGCTAAATAAGATGGGCTCAGAATAAAATTTTATTTGGGAGATCTTGGTGTCTCCAGTTCGCATGTCAGAACAAGCGACTTCAGCAGGGTGAAACTATGTGAAGCACCTCTCCAGGGAAGCTTCACTTTGTGTACAAACAAAAAATAAGATTTAAAAAAAAAAAAATCCCTGCTGTCCAGAAGAACAGTGAGTAAATTGATTTTTAGTGCTCAGTTCTGCCTTTATTTTACACAGAAGGCTGCTCCTCAACAGTAAAAGATGCTGTAGCAGATGAAAGCGATTGTGCCCATCTGGTAGAGGATATTGGGAGTATTTTGAATCTGAACAAATACATCATAGTTTCATCAGAAGAGCTTAAGTCTGAATCAAGGAATTAATCTCATCCTGCTTAGCCTCTGTCCAAGTAGAAGTGCACTCAATTTTGGAACAGGGAGGAAAGTTCTTGGATTGTATTGGATACACTGCAGAGATGGGGATTGTGGGTTAGAGGCTTCCTCAGGAAAGCTGGACAGATGTGGAGCAAAACCAGCTTTGGGGAGTTGATCACTTAGCTTCAATGCATCCACTGCTGTTGGCTTCTCTTTTTGGAAATTCACTGCTTGCTAGAAGAGGTGAATTGTTGTTTCTCACAACCGGGATGTGAACAAACATGCTTAGCAGCAAAAATCTTAACCCATAAGGACATCTGGTTTA